>NC_074675.1:30947211-31037211 GCF_029448725.1 Salvelinus fontinalis
GTCGATTTTTTAAATTCTATATGTATATTTATTCTAAATAGATGTGGATATAGCTAAAACAATTGATCAATCTGTCAACATTGTTTTTGATACATTTATTTGTAACAGACCCGAACTGCAATTTAAGTAGATAAAATATGTAATTACACTCTTACTAAAACGTAACCCCATGTGGGCTTGGCATCCTGAAGACATTTTAATCATGAAATCAAATCGTTTCTGGTCCTATCCTCTCTACCAGGTGTTCCACTATTCCCTAGAAACAGTTACTGCGTTCCTGGTCCCCTTCAGCATCATGACGTTCTGCTACTTACGCATCGCTCATACCTTAGCGTCCAGCCGTGTCCACTGGCACCACCGCTCCTACAGGAAGACCAACCGCCTCATCGCACTGATAGTCGTGACTTTCGCCCTCTTGTGGGCTCCGTACCACCTGGTCAACATCATGCAAGTGGGCAGAAATATTTTACAAAGGGTCTTGAATACTTATGTAAATAAAGTATCTGTTTTTTTTTTTACTTGTAATAAATGAGCAAAATTAAAAATTATAAACCGTTTTCGCTTTGTCATTATGGGTATTGTGTGTAGATTGATGAGGAAATTTTTTTATTTAGCACATTTTGAATTCAGGCGGTATAACAACTAAACATGGAATAAGTCAAGGGGTATGGATACTTTTTGAAGGCCCTGTATATACAGTACGTACATACAGTGCCTTCAAAAAGTATCCATACCCATTGACTTATTCCACGTTTAGTTGTTTTACAGCCTGAATTCAAAATGGATTTTAAAAAGTAGAATAATAACCCATCGACGCACAATAACCCATTATGACAAAGTGAAAAAATGCTTTCAGAAATGTTTAGCAAATGTATTGAAAATGAAACACAGAAATATCTACATAAGCATTCACACTGGAGTCAATACTTTGCACAAGCACCTTTGGCAGCAATTTTTTTTTTTTTTACACTGAAAAACTCCCCGGTCCTTAATTAACGATTACAAGCATATCCATAACATGATGCAAAGAGTGGTACTCAGTAATGTATCGTATTATTCAGGACAAAAAGCTAATTGCTTGCCACGTTTTTCACTGTATTACTTTAGTGCCTTGTTGCAAACAGCATATGTTTTGGAATATTTTGTACAGGCTCCTTCTTTTCATTTTGCCGATCAGGTTAGAATTGTTGAGTAACTACAATGCTGTTGATCCATCCTCAGTTTTATCGTATCACAGCCATTAAACTCTAACTATTTTAAAGTCACCATTGGAGGCCTCCCGAGTGGCACAGTGGTCTAAGGCGTCACTACAGACCCAAGTTCGATCCCGGGCTGTATCACAACCGGCCGTGTACGGGAGTCCCATTGGACGGCGCACAATTGGCCCAGCGTCGTCAGGGTTAGGGGAGGGTTTGGCTGGGGGGGGCTTTACTTAGCTCATTGCGCTCTAGCGACTCCTTGTGGGGGGCAGGCGCATGCAGGCTGACCTCAGTAGTCAGGTGAACAGTGTTTTCTCTGACACATTGGTGCGGCTGGCTTCCTGTTTAAGCGTGCGGGTGTTAAGAAGCACGGTTTGGCGGGTCATGTTTCAGAGGAATCACGACTCGACCTTTGCCTCCTGAGCCCGTTGGGGAGTTGCAGCGATGAGACATGATCGAAATTGGGGATAAAAATGGCATTAAAACACAAATCTACTGTTTGTAGACATAGTTCAAGTTCATAATGAAACTTATGATTCCTTGTTTCAGGTGGGGGCCGTTCTCTCCGGGTCTTCCACGGATTTGCTGTTGTTCTGTCTGAGAGCTAGGACAGTGGTCATAGCTGTAGCTTACCTCAGCAGTGCTGTCAACCCTCTGCTCTATGCCATGGCCGGCTCCTGCTCTGGTTCCTCCCTCACAATCTATGGCTCATGCTCCAGGTGTGTGGGGGGCATGGCACAGCTGCTTGAGGGGATGGCCTCCAACATGGACAGGATGGCCTCCAACATGAGAGCAAAGCATGATGGTAGCGGTAGAGAGAAAGAGAAGGAGGACTGGGGAGGTGGGAAACCAGAGGGAGAGGTAGAAGAGATGACAATGGTTCCAGGGAAAAGAGAGGTGGAGAAGGAGGACGAGGAGGCAGAACAAGAAAAAGAGATGACAATAGTTCCAGGGGGAAAAAAGGAGGAGGAGGGAAACTAAATTTCCTGAAGGCAAAGAAATGACTGGACTGATTGTGAAGGTCCTGCATGCTATTGCTTGCCAGCCGGTCATGACTCTTCTGATAGCTGTCTTGTTGTGAATGCCAATCTCACCTCTAAGAGTTTCCTAATCAATCAACGGCAGCCATATCTTCTCTGAGAAAAGTGTTTTTAATTTTCTTGCACTGGCACACAAACACAACACGTCTTAATGCTTTTGATCAAATAAATGTGGTAAACAATTATACAAATATTGGTAACACTTTACATTATACAGTGCTCTTTTTACTCTGTAACAATTTGGTATTGTACTGTACTTACAGCAGTAAATCACGTGCACACACACACACACACACACACACACACACACACACACAAAAGCAGAGAAGGTGAGACAGACAGACAAAGCATACTGTAAAGACAATTGACTAAATTCACTCCACCCCCCACTGAGCTTGAATCACCACCTCTAAAAACAGAGATATGGTTCAGTCAGTCGGTAAGTCAATCATGAACCATTAGGAAACATGACTTGCACAACTAGTGGCCAACAGGGCGAACTACAGGAAACTACATTCCCTCCAAAACAGCTTCAGCAATAGCATCCAACTCATTCATCTTCCAGTCAATATGGCCCAGTTTCCAACCAGAGTTAAGCGTGGGTAAATGGAACAGTATTCCTTTTTGTTAAAAATGCGTTGTCCTCTCTACGCGTATTCTAACCTTAAGCATGAGAATAGTATGCTATTCATCCACTATTCATTCGAGGTGGAGACCGAATAAATGAAGGTGAGGCGGAGGAGTGTCTACAGATATGTCCTATTCTGACCTTGACTTAATTCCCTAATAACTCCACCACCTTTACGCGAGGAAACCATGAATAAGGTCTAGCGAACCTGCCGGTTCAAAGTGGAAAAAGCATCTACTTCATTTGTTCCAATAGAAATAACACCATTTCTCCATGCGCTGGCATTTACAACTTGATCATATCTATTGATAAGAGCTAGGAAAATGAGTAATCCGTTTTGAGAAGGGGATTGTAAATACACATAGTAATTGCTTTAGATCATTTCCCCTTATGATTTCCTTATGTGAAACCAGACATATGTAAGCAAACTGAAATGTACTGTACTGTATTGCACGGTGAAATAGGATATCAATAGACATGCAGTTATTCAGAATTCTAATTGGGTGCTCTCATAATTTGCAAAGATGAAAATTGGAGACCAGAGCTATAGGACAACCCCAATTGAATGAAAACTCCAAGAGAAAATCTGTTGCCCAGCATATGGGAGGGTTTTCAGCAGTTGAATGCAATTTATTCAGAGTGCGAAAGGTAGCCACACCTGCAGAGCCCTTTACACGACTAAGTAAGTCTGAATGCCAAATACTGTAAAGTGCGTAGGAAAAGCATGCATAGGAAAAGCATGCATAGGAAAGGCATGCATAGGAAAGGCATGCATAGGAAAGGCATAAATTCCTAAGTCTGAATCGGGCCCATAATTAAGCGTGTGTAAATGGACGGAAATTGCTTTTTTATGCACTTTTCTCTCTAT
The DNA here is from genome assembly GCF_029448725.1 of Salvelinus fontinalis. Classification (NCBI taxonomy): domain Eukaryota; kingdom Metazoa; phylum Chordata; class Actinopteri; order Salmoniformes; family Salmonidae; genus Salvelinus; species Salvelinus fontinalis. The sequence continues at coordinate 30,950,947 of NC_074675.1, forward strand.
GCGTATTCTGACCTTGAATTTAAGCATGAGAATAGCATGCTATTTACCTGCTATTAATTTGGGGTGGAGACCGAATAAATGAAGGTAATAATTCCAACACCTTTAGTGTGAGGAAACCATGAATAAGGAAAAAAGTGTGAAAAGCATATACTTAATTTTTGTCTAATTTACAACTTGATAAGAACTATTGGGAAGAGCTAGGTAAATGAGTAATCCCTTTGGATAATGGATAAATGTCACTTGTTTTAGATATATTTGATCTTATAATTGCTGGAGGCATATGTGAACCCAGTCAAATGGTAGAAAACTGAAGCATATTAACTTTCCCACAGTGACGTTGATGAAATGCTGTGCCATTAGGCAGAATTTAAATTGTACGGTCTTACCTTGCTGGGATGGGCACTCTCGAATGTCTTGATCATAGACTACCCCGACCTTCTCCGTTTCCTATTTCTATCATGTTAAATATTAGCCACTATCAGCATCAATCGTCAGTAGGCCTAATAACAGCACATGTTCAACTGCCAATTTACTGTTAGTTCCCTTCAGTTGGTATAGTCTACATTATCATTCCATTTGATGACATTATTTCGTTAACCTTCTTTCGCTTCCTCTGTAAACGCCATCGCGGGCATGTGGTTGTTGGTGAGGATCATAAGTAACAGTTTATATATATATTTTTTTTTAAAGACATTGCTAATTCAATCGTTATGGAGAGGAGCACAGACCAAACGTAACAGTTTGAACATAACGCATGGTGCAATACTTGGATGTGTCGTCACACAGTTCCATGGTTAGTGCAGGCAATAGATAAGGGTATAGCCTTCTATTGCACACTATTCTCCCTATTATAATTCTTTGTTCACTAAATCATCCAAAATTACCATGAGTTAAAGATCTGAACGTGGCAGTTTTCTGAATGAATCAAACCCGTTTTCTTCCTCCAAACCTTTTTCTATGATTCACAAATAATTTCCTAACCCTAAATAATCTAAAAGATCAGAGTATTTTCAAATCTACCACTTGGTGCTGAAACTGAGATGAGTATGCATATACATATATTTAGATGGCTTTCTTTAATTGATCCCTAATATTCTGAACCAATTCTCTCGATATATTGTATTGAGTCTGTTAACAAAATTCAAACTAAAAGGTACGCCATATTTAAAGGGATGGCTAAATAAATGTACTGAAAACACTATTGAATGAAAACTCCACGAGAAAATCTGTTGGCCAGTAAGTGAGAGGGTTTTCAGCAGGTGAATGACATTTTTTCAGCGCGCGTAAGGGAACCACTCCTGCAAAGCCCGTTACTCACCTTCATAAGGTAAGTGTGAATACCAACTACTGAGAAATGTGTAGGGAGAGGTGTGCAAAAGAAAGGCATCATTTCCTAAGTCGGAATTGGGCCCGGCTTGCCATTCTTAACAGATTTCACACAGACGGGACTCATGACATTGGAGCTGGTTGTCGACTCTAGGTCTCCCTCCTTTTCCTTCAGTCCGACCTCCTTTGCATCCCTGTCTCTCTCTCGGCTATTCTGGCTGTTCTGTCGGCTCTTCCTTGTCCCAGAGTCCTGCGCCGTGCCCTCGAACAAGCGGGCCATGAAGGCAAACCCGTCCCGCCTGATGTAGGACTTGCCAACAAAAGTGTAGAGGACAGGGTTGGCACAGCTGCTGATGAAGGCCAGGGCTGAGGTGACCGCACGGCTGGTCTGCCAAATAGAGTCAAGCCTTGGGGAGGGAGTGAGAGGAATGGAGGGAGGGAGATACAGGGGGGGAAAGAGATACGGAGGACTGTAAACGGGTTGCAATGAATTTAACAATGAATTTAATTAGCAAAGAGAACAGCCAACTCGTTGCCAAGCAAAACATATATATATATTTTTTAAAGAAATTTGATCTGTCACATGCTTCGTAAACAACAGGTGTAGACTAACAGTGAAATGATTACTACGGGCCCTTTCCAACACTGCAGAAAGAAAATAGAGAAATAATGAGTAACGGTAACTTGGCTATATACATGGGGTACCAATACCAAGTCAATGTGAAGGGGTACATGGTAATTGAGGTCAATACTGTGTGTACATATAACTAGGATTAAAGTGACAGATAGCAAACAGTAGCAGCAGCGTACGTGATGAGTCAAAAAGGTTAGTGCAAAAAGGGTCAATGCAGATAGTTAAATAGTTAAACAAATAGCTAAATAGACTAACTATTTTGCAGTCTTATGGCTTGGGAGTAGAAGCTGTTAAGGGTCCTGTTGGTGCATCGGTACCGCTAGCCTTGCATTAGCAAAGAGAACATATATTAGTATTTGGTAGCATTGCCTTTAATTTGTTTAACTTGGGTCAAACGTTTCGGGTAGCCTTCCACAAGCTTCCCACAATAAGTTGGGTGAATTTTGTCCCATTCCTCCTGACAGAGCTGGTGTAACTGAGTCAGGTTTGTAGGTCTCCTTGCTCGCACACGCTTTTTCAGTTCTGCCCACTAATTTTCTATGGGATTGAGGTCAGGGCTTTGTGATGGCCACTCCAATACCATGACTTTGTTGTCCTTAAGCCATTTTGCAACAACTTTGGAAGTGTGTTTGGGGTCATTGTCCAGTTGGTAGACTCATTTGCGACCAAGCTTTAACTTCCTGACTGATGTCTTGAGATGTTGCTTCAATATAGCCACATCATTTTCCATCCTCATGACGCCATATAATTTGTGAAGTGCACCAGTCCCACCTGCAGCAAAGCACCTGTAACGGCTTTCCTCCTCCTCTTCATCAGAAGAGGAGGAGCAGGGATTGAACCAAAATGCAGCGGAGTTTGTAGACATGATTTAATAAAGAAAAAACACGAACTCGACTATACACTAACAAAACAAATAAACGGTGTAGACAGACCTAGATGACGAACTTACATAAAACATGAAAAAGCACGAATAGAGAAATAGGCTACACAAAATGAACGATGAACAAACAAACTGAAAACAGTCCCGTGTGGCGCAACGACATACACAAACACAGGAGACAATCACCCACAACGAACACTGTGAAAACACCTACCTAAATATGACTCTTAATTAGAGGAACGCCAAACACCTGCCTCTAATTAAGAGCCATACCAGGCAACCCATAAACCAACATAGAAACAGAAAACATAGAATGCCCACCCAAACTCACGTCCTGACCAACTAACACATATAACAACCTAACAGAAATAGGTCAGGAACGTGACAGCACCCCCACAACATGATGCTGCTATCCCCGTGCTTCACGGTTGGGATGGTGTTCTTCGGTTTGCAAGCCTCCCCCTTTTTCCTCCAAACATAACGATGGTCATTATGGCCAAACAGTTCTATTTTTGTTTCATCAGACCAGAGGACATTTCTCCAAAAAGTACAATCTTTGTCCCCATGTGCAGTTGCAAACTGTAGTGTTCTTTATAGCGGGTTTGGAGCAGTGGCTTCTTTCTTGCTGAGCGGCCTTTCAGGTTATGTCGATATAGGACTCGTTTTACTGTGTATATAGATACTTTTGTACCTGTTTCCTCCAGCATCTTCACAAGGTCCTTTGCTGTTGTTCTGGGATTGATTTGCACTTTTTGCACCAAGATATGTTCATCTCTAGGAGACAGAACGCGTCTCCTTCCTGAGCGGTATGACGGCTGCATGGTCCCATGGTGTTTATACTTGCAGACTATTGTTTGTGCAGATGAAAGTGGTACCTTCAGACGTTTCGAAATTGCTCCCAAGGTTGAACCAGAGTTGTGGAGGTCTACAATTTTTTTGGTGGAGGTCTTGGCGTATTTCTTCTGATTTTCCCATGATGTCAAGCAAAGAGGCACTGAGTTTGCATGTAGGCCTTGAAATACATTCACAGGTAGGCCTCCAATTGACACAAATTATGTTAATTAGCTCATCAGAATCTTCTAAAGCCATGGTATCATTTTCTGGAATTTTCCAAGCTGTTTAAAAGCACAGTCAACTTACTGTATGTCATTTTCTGGCCCACTGAAAATGTGATACAGTGAATTATAAGTGAAATAATCTGTCTGTAAACAATTGTTGGAAAAATGGCTTGTGTCTTGCACAAAGTAGATGTCCTAACTGACTTGCCAAAACTATAGTTTGTTTACAAGAAATTTGTGGAGTGGTTGAAAAACGGGTTTTAATGACTCCAACCTAACTGTATGTAAATTCTGACTTCAACTGTATGTATTTCACAGTATTTTTCTGAAATTACAAGGGATTGGTGCAAGCAGGTTGGCTACTAGGTAAAGTGTTTACACATTACAGCATATTAATGAATATCTGGTGTTTTATATCACTTGCACTTCTAGAGGCCTTAAAACTTCTTATGGCTGAAGGGGCAGTATTGAGTAGCTTGGATGAAAGGTGTCCATATCAAACGGCCTGCTCCTCAGTCATAGTTCCTAATATTTGCATATTATTATTAGTATTGGATAGAAAACACTCTAAAGTTTCTAAAACTGTTTGAATTGTGTCTGTGAGATTAACAGAACTCATATTGGCAGGCAAAATCCTGAGTTGAAATCAAAACAGGAAGTCAGAAATCTGAGCCTGTATGTATTCACACTTAAGAAATCCACTTGAGTTATGAATGATGTTGCACTGCCTAGGGGTTCCACTAGATGTCAACCATCAATAGAAATTCCAATGAGACTTCTATGATGTTGTGGGAGAGAATGATAGCAGAATCAGCCAGGTGTCCATCAAGCAGCCATTTTCTGATCATGCTTTTTTCATGGAAGTCACCTACGTTCCATTGCTCACGCAGACAAGAACGAATACTCCGGTTGGAACTTTATTGAAGCTATATGTTAAAAACATCCTAATGATTGATTCAGTACTTAGTTTGAAATGTTTCTTCGACCGGTAATATCACATTTTGAAGTTTTTGTCCGATATAAAGCTGACCAGAATTAGCTAACAATTGGACATAAATAACGGATTTTTTCGAACAAAACAACCTGGGATTCCTGGTGTGCTTTCTGATGTAGATCAAAGGTAATGGAATATTTATCATGTATTGTTTATGGTGACGCCATATTTGCAGCTGTGGTATGCTACTTTTGAGCTCCGTCTCAGATTATAGCGTACATTTCTTTTTCCATAAAGTTTTTAAAAAATCTGACACAGCGGTTGCATTAAGGAGAGGTATATCTATAATTCCATGTGTATAACTTGTATTATCATCTATATTTATGATGAGTATTTCAACGATGGGCTATGCAAAGTCACTTAAAGTTTTTGCAACTGGTGAATCTAGTCGCCTCAATGTAAACTCAGATTTTTTTATATAAATATGAATTTAATCAAACAAAACATGCATGTATTGTGTAACATGAAGTCCTATGAGTGTCATCTGATGAAAATAATCGAAGGTTAGTGATTAATTTGATCTCTATTCTGGTTTTTGTGAAGCTATATTTAGCTGGAAAAAATGGCTATGCTTATTGTGGTTTTGTGGTGACCTAACATAATCGTTTGTAGTGCTTTCGTTGAAAAGCCTTTTTGAAATCGGACACTTTGGTGGGATTAACAACAAGATTACCTTTAAAATTATATAAAACACATGAATGTCTGAGGAATTTTAATTATAAGATTTCTGTTTTTTGAATTTGGCGCCCTGCACTTCGACTGGCTGTTGTCATATCGGTCCCGTTACCGGGACTTCAGCCATAAGAAGTTTTAACAAAGGCTTCCAAACTGGCAGTGACTACAGGGTAAAACAGACCTAAAGGACATGGCAAAATGCTCAACCATTTAAGGCACATGTGTCAAACTCATTCCACAAAGGGCCAAGTGTCTGCGGGTTTTCACTCCTCCCTGGTACTTGATTGATGAATTTAAGGTCACTAATTAGTAAAGAACTCTGCTCACCTGGTTGCCTACGTCTTATTTGAAAGGAAAAACCTGGACAATGAAGTAGACGAGCTTAAGGCGAGGACCTCCTAACAGAGAGACATCAGGGACTGTAATATACTCTGTTTCACGGAATCATGGCTCTGTCGGGATATACTGTCCCCGTCCATATAGCTAGCTGGGTTCTTAGTTCATCGCACACACAAGAATAAAGAACTCTCCAGGAAGAAGAAAGGCGGGGGTGTATGTTTCATGATTAACTACTCATGGTGTGATTGTGATAACATACAGAAACTCAAGTCCTTTTGTTCACCCAACCTATAATGCCTCACAATCAAATGCCGACCGCATTAACTCCCAAGAGAATTCTCTTCGGTTATAGTCACAGCCGTGTATGTTCCCCCTCAAGCCGATACCACGACTGCCCTAAAGGAACTACCCTGGACTTTATGCAAACTGCAAACCACATATCCTGAGGCCGCATTTATTGTAGCTGGGGATTTTAACAAAGCAAATTTGCAGAAAACGCTACCAAAGTTCTATCAACACATTGACTGTAGTACTCGCTTAGGGAAAACACTAGACCACTGCTACTCACCTTTTCAAGATGCCTACAAGGCCCTACCTTCGGCAAATCAAATCACGACTCCATTTTGCTCCTCCAGAAACTCAAATAGGAAGTACCCGTGCTAAGGTCTATTCAACGCTGGTCTGACCAATCGGAATCCATACTTCAAGATTGTTTTGATCACGCAGACTGGGATACATTCCGGGTAGCCTCTGAGAATAACATTGATGTTTACACGGACAATGTGACTGAGTTCATCAGGAAGTGTATAGGAGATGTTGTTCCCATGGTGACTATTAAAACCTACCCAAACCAGAAACCGTGGATAGATGGCAGCATTCACGCAAAACTGAAAGTGTGAACCACCGCTTGTAACCATGGCAAGGTAACTGGGAATATAGTCGAATACAAACAGTGTAGTTATTCCCTCCATAAGGCAATCAAACAGGCAAAACATCAGTACAGAGACAAAGTGGAGTCGCAAAGTGGAGTCGCAATTCAACGGCTCAGACACGAGACGTATGTGGCAGGGTCTACAGCAGGGCTCTCCAACCCGGTTCCTGGAGAGCTACCCTCCTGTAGGTTCACACTCCAACCCCAGTCGTTGGAGTACTAACCTAATTCAGTATATCAACCAGCTAATTATTAGAATCAGCTGCAATAGATTAGGGTGAAATCTCAGACAAGCTAAACACCTTCTTCGCCCCCTTTGAGGATAACACAGTGCTACCGGCGCAGCCCACTCCTAAGGACTGTGCTCTCTCATTCTCCGTGGCCGACGTGAGTAAGACATTTTAAGCGTGTTTACCATCGCAAGGCTGCCAGCCCAGACAGCATAGCACCACGTCCTCAGAGCATGCGCAGACCAGCTGGCTGGATTGTTTACAGACATATTCAACCTTTCCTTATCCCAGGCTTCAAGATGTCCACCATTGTTCCTGTACCCAAGAAAGCAAAGGTAACTGAACTAAATGACTACCGCCCCGTAGAACTCCTGTCGTCATGAAGTGTTTTGAGAGACTAGTTTAGGATCATATCACCTCTACCTTGCCTGACACCCTAGACCCACTTCAATTTGCTTACCGCCCCAATAGAACCACAGACGATGCAATCACCATCACACTGCACACTACCCTATCCCATCTGAACAAAAGGAATACCTACGTCAGAATGCGGTTAATTGACTAAGGCTCAGCCTTCAACACCATAGTACCCTCCAAGCTCATCATTAAACTCGGGGCCCTGGGTCTGAACCCCACCCTGTGCAACTGGGTCCTGGACTTCCTGACAGGCCTCCCCCAGGTGCTGAAGGTAGGAAACAACACCTCCACTTCGCTGACCCTCGACACAGGGTCCCCACAATGGTGCGTGCTCAGCCCCCTCCAGTACTCCCTTGTTCATCCATGACTGCGTGGCCAAGTAAGCCTCCAACTTAATCATCAAAGGAAACAGCAGAGGGAGCACGACCCAATCCACATCGACGGGACCGCAGTGGAGAAGGTGGAAGGTTTCAAGTTCCTCGGTGTACACATCACTGACAATCTGAAATGGTCCAGATAGTGTGGTGAAGAAGGTGCAACAGCGCCTCTTCAACCTCAGGAGGCTGAAGAAATTTGACTTGGCCCCTAAGACACTTTTACAGATGCACAATTGAGAGCATCCTGTCGGGCTGTATCACTGGCTGGTACACAACTGCACCTCCCGCAACTGCAAGGCTCTCCAGAGGGTGGTGGGGTCTGCACAATGCATCACCAGGGGCACACTGCCTGCCCTCCAGGACACCTACAGCACCCGGTGTCACAGGAAGGCCAAAAGGACCAGATCCACGGCCTGTCGACCCCGCTATCATCCAGAAGGCGAGGTCAGTACAGGTGCATCAAAGCTGGGACCGAGAGACTGAAACACAGCTTCTAACTGAAGGGCATCAGACTGTTAAATAGCCATCACTAGCTGGCTACCACCTGGCTATTCAACCCTGCACCGTAGAGGCTGCTGCGCTATATACATAGACATGGAATCACTGGCCACTTTAATAATGGAACACTAGTCACTTTAATAATGTTTACATACTGCTTTACTCATCTCATATGTATTAACTGTATTCTATTCTACAGTTTTTTTGTCAATGCCATTGCTCGTCCTCATATTTATGTATTTCTTAAGTCCATTATTTTACTTTTAGATTGGTGTATTGTTGTGAATTGTTCGATACTACTGCTCTGCTGGAGCTAGGAACACAAGTATTTTGCACACCCACAATAACATCTGCTAAATATGTGTATGTGACCAATAAAATGTGATTTGATTTGAAAACAGCAATATCCTACAATGCTCCATCATTTACAAACTGTTGATAATACCATTGGAGGGAGGGAGGGAGGGAGGGAGGGAGGGAGGGAGGGAGGGAGGGAGGGAGGGAGGGAGGGAAAACAGGGCTGTTCTAACTTTTAATGAAAATTGAGTTTGGGATTTGATAATAATAAAATTAATGAAAGGTTATTATTATGACACTACAAACACAAAAGGGGATGAGGGTGTTATGACACAATCATTTAGTAAGCCTACCTTGCTTTTAGAGCTGAATCATTTGGAGAAAGTGCTGCAGCAACCTGTAAGGACATATTTCATCTATGAGAACATATTTCATCATAACAGACAGTCATGTTACAGCAGCACCTATTGTTTTAGCCCCAATAGGGAGTGTGAGGCCCTGGCTATAAAACCCACACACAAACATACAATACCTGCACAATGTTGATGACATGGTAGGGCAACCAGAAGACCCCGAAGGTTACCACGATGGCCAGGATGAGATTCTCACTGCGGATCCTCCTCCTGAACCTGGTCAAATCAAATGTTATTTATACAGCACGTCTTACAAAAATGCATTTCAAAGTGCTTAACAAACAAACATAAAATAAATTGAGAAAGATGAGGAAAAAACAATACATTCTAGACAAATATGAAATGAAGATCGAGAAAATTGTAATTAAGATCAAGATCAATACATGAAGATAGTAAAACAATAGTAAAACAGTGAACCTTGTCTGCCTGATCCTCCGCAGGATGCAGATGTAGCTGCCTATAATCACCCCGTAAGGAACTACAAATCCCAGCACTGTTTCCAACGTGTACTGGAGCACCACCTGTATCAGCATAGAGATCACCGTCATCGACAGCTTGATTGTTTAGTGTCAGTGACGCAATATACACAAAAGCAATGTAACGTTTATACTCCATACATAAATGCTTTTATGGATGATCTGACTACAGATGCTACGGTGATAGAAAGCCGTCATGAAAAGTAAGTACTTTCTTCTTCTCTCAACTGACATACAAGTCTTTAATTGTTGATGAAATGCTCTTCTCCTTCTCCCATCACTCACATGCAAGCCCTATGGTCAGTGGCGGATTTAGGCATAGGTGACATGTGCAGCCGGCCAGGGCGGCATCTTGCCGGCGGCAGCAAGGAGCACCCACACAAAAAATGTAATATATATCTATATATATATACCGAATGGTTACATTTGTGCGATCGGTTTTCTATCTCTCATTTGCATGTCACGTCAATGATGTGATTCTAGTTTGTGAGCTAGGCAGGCTACTGCCTGGGAAGGTCTCCCACTCAGAAGTAGGAGACGGGGAGGGGGGGGGGGGCGGGGTAGGTTGACCTCAGGTCTCCCCACTGGAAGCTCGAGGTAGGGGGAGCGGGTGAATGTATCAAATAGTGCAACTCTTACTTCGTACAGTAGTAATGTAATTAGTAATTGCAATTAGTTGTGCAATTTAGTTTGTGTGTTTCTTGTTTGAAGTGCAATAGTGTAATAATCAGGTTCTCTTCTTTATAAGTGTGTTATTCTACTTGTGTATTCGTGAGATATAGGATTGGTGCAATTTAGTTTTATTTGTGTGTTTTTTGTTAGCAATAGGGTAATAGTGTAATAATTTGATTCTCTTTTCTATTTGTATTTATATACTAAAATTTGTTTCTATTTGTCTTTGTTACTTCTTTCCGATCGTTATGAGTGTTATTATAGTTTAAAATGTTATGATTATTTATTTGTGTTGTTCCAAATGTCTGAATAAAAATGACAGTTATTGCAGAATTGTGTTTTTTGGGGGGGGGGGGGGGGGTTCGCCCAGGGAGCCATACAAGCTAGAACCACCAGGAATGAACAGGAATAAGCCAGTCAGGCAGTAAATAGCGTCACTCACATGACTCTGCTGCTTGTGCAACGACTCGCACACTACGCGTCTCTTCCCGTTTGGGTGCACGGTCTTCCGCACGTCCCTGAACAGCAACGCAGGGATGGACGCGACCAGCACCATGGTCCACAGTACCAGCACCCCGCGCAGTACCGCCTTCCGTCCAGCAAGTGCAGCGACGCGCTTAGGCCACACCACGGCCACCAGCCTGTGCAGGCTCATCAGCATGATCAGTTGGATGGAGGCGTACATGTTGGCCAGGCACAAGTAAAAGAGTATCTGATGGAGACGAAAAGAGAGGGCACATTCTTAGCATTTCAAAAGGATAAGGATTCCGTGAAAAAGTAAAGTACTCACTGCATGTGAAGTATCAAACGTGTTTTGAAATTTGTCCGTCTTTTGGCATAAAATGTCACTGTTCTATTGACATTGGTCACGTTCCAGGCTGACGACATTGCAGTCATTGCATTGCATCAAGCAATGGTTGCTTGCCACGTCTTTCGACTGCACAGTCGGGCATCAGATTGGTATATCATATGAGTTTAGCGTTTATATGCTTAATACCTGTGCAGGCTTTGTGATATCTAGCACTGACTGCAATGTAGTCAGCCTGGAATGGAGCCATTATATCAACAATCAACAAGGAAAAGAGCCCCCACCTTGCACATGATGTTGCCGAAAACCCAGGTCTTCTTGACCAGGTAGATCACGAAGAAGGGCGTGAGCGCCATGAGCGAGCCGTCGGCCACCGCTAGATTGAGGATGAGGAGGGTGGTGACGGAGCGGCGGCGGGCACGCGCCAGGATACTCCAGATGATGAAGAGGTTGCCGGGGAGGCCCAGCAGCAAGACCAGACACAGGATGAGAGCCCCTACTGTCGTGGAGGTGGTATCACCCACAATGCTTTGGTTTTCCCCGAAAACAGACGTGTTGGTGGTGTTCAGGATGTGGATGGAGGTGGACAGGAACAGGGAGGGGGATGTAGAGGAGGAGAACGGATGGAGGGATGAGGAGGGGTTTGTGAGGGATGGAGGGATGATTTGGGGGAGGGAGAAGTTGGACGGGAGGCGAAGGGGAGTGCTTTGGTTGTGGGCCATTGTGATGACCTGCAAGGGACAAGGTTATGGATTTCAAAAAAGTGTGGCATGTTTTATTAACTTGTATAAGCAGCAATGCTGAATAGCTGAGCTGACTAGGTGAAAAATCTGTCAATGTGCCCTTAACAAAGGCAATGAACCCTAATTGCTCTGAAGAGTGTCTGCTAAATGACTGATATGTGATGATAGGATACGGACTTGGGTTCAACTACTATTTTAAATTATTTCAAATACTCTATCTGTGCTTGATTGAGCTTGCCTGGTTCAGGAATTCAATAGAATAGTCAAATCCCACCCACCTGGCACTCCAGGCAGGCTAGAACAAACACTCAAAGTACTTGAAAGACTTCAAATAGCATTTGAACCCAGGTCTGATAAGATTTGAAACAAGCTCACATGTTGACCAAACCAGACGCACACTTGCGTCCGCCACCACGCGCACGTTGATTTTGATCACCCAGACCAGAAGTGATCAGGACACGCAGGTTGAAATATCAAAACAAACGCTGAACCAATTATATTAATTTGGGGACAGGTCGAAAAGCATTAAACATTTATGGCAATTTAGCTAGCTAGCTTGCTGTTGCTAGCTAATTTGTCCTGGAATATAAACATTGGGTTGTTATTTTACCTGAAATGCACAAGGTCCTCTACTCAGACAATTAATCCACAAATAAAACGGTAAACCGATTTCCTTTCTCATCATTTCTCCTCATTCCTCAGGCTTATTCTTCTTATTTTGGACTTAATATTCACGGTTGGCAACCAACTTTACAGCATTACTACAACCTACTGGAATGTGGACCTAAGTTCATCTTTCAATCACCCAAGTGGGTATATGCTCCTAAAAACCAATGAGGAGATGGCATGGGTATATGTTTCTAAAAAACCAATGAGGTAACGGGAGAGGCCGGACTTGCAGCGCGTTGAGCGTCACAAATAGAACCGATTTCTATTTTAGCACCTGGCCACATAGACCGCTCGCTGACCTCCGGCGAGCAGTGTGGGTGCAATGATTGAATAACATGTATGTGTACTGTACATTTATTTTGCCACGCTTGCACACGCTTATTTGCATTGGACAGTGTGCTGTGCTACAATCCATACGAACATTGTGGCGGTTCTAATTGCAAGTCAAACATGTATAGTTTAGGTCCAGTGGTTCCCAAAGTTTTTAAGTTACTGTAACACCAAATGAATTTTGCTCTGCCCGGAGTAGCGCTGAAGTACCCCCTGTGGATAGGCCAAGCAACCCCATGGGTCCTAATGCCCCTGGTTGGGAACCACTGGCTTAGGCCAATGGAGTGCAGGCAGCAATTGACTGTTTTTTTTTCTCACTCACTATTAAACATAGCCAACACACCTAATGGACAGCGAGGCTGTTGTGTGTCGACCAGCCTAGTTCCCCACACAACTGTTGTATAAATATTTGTATGCAGTCAAATGTATTTGTATCACAACTATCAGTCTCTGGCACGGAACAATGATGGAGCATTGATATCTATATCACAACTCATATGTTGAATGCACTGCACAACAGTTGTATAACACCAGGGTTGAACAAAGCCAGGCAGAGGAGAGAAGTGTAAACAGAGCAGCCAATGAGAATTCAGTGAAACACATGACCTGACAAAGAGAACAAATATAGAAGATCAAACACCATGGGAATAATGTGGAATTGATTTGGGATTAACAGATAGCTTTGAGTGATTCACTTATGTCGAATACATTCCCTTGTTGTGGAGCAACTGGCTGGTGTGCACTGTAAAGGGGTTATTGTGAATTTGACAGTAGTTTACAGACAGCTCGGAGGCAAGTACAATTCAGTATTTTATATTACAGTACAGTGCATTCGGAAAGTATTCAAACCCCTTAACTTTTTCCACATTTTATTACGTAACAGCCTTATTCTAAAATTGATTAAATTCATGTTTTTCCTCATCAAATTGACAAACAATACCCCATAATGACAAAGCAAAAACAGGTTTATAGATTTTTTTGCAAATGTATACAAATTGAAAACTTGAAATACCTTAAGTTTGTGCAAAGCTGTCATCAAGACAACAAGTTGCTATTTGAAGACTCTCAAGTACAAAATATATTTTGATTCGATTAACACTTTTTTGGTTAATACATGATTCCATGTGTGTTATTTCACAGTTGTGATGTCTTCACTATTATTCTACAATGTAAAAATAAAGAAAAACCCTTGAATGAGTAGGTGTTCAAAAACTTTTGACCGGTAGTACCAGTACCAGTCAAAAGTTTGGACACAACTACTCATTCAAGGGTTTTTCTTTATTTTTACATTCTAGAATAACAGTGAAGACATCACAACTATGAAATAACACACATGGAATCCTGTAGTAACCAAAAAAAGTGCTAAATATCAAAACATATTTTATATTTTAAATTCTTTAAAGTAGCCACCCTTTGCCTTGACAGCTTTGCACACTCTTGGCTTTCTCTCAACCAGCTTCACCTGGAATGCTTTTCCAACAACCTTGGTGTTCCCACATATTCTGAGCACTTGTTGGCTGATTTTCCTTCACTTTGTAGTCCAACTCATACCAAACCATCTCAATCGGAATGGATGTATGCATGAAATTCATGGGAGGGGTTTGTATTTCACAGTATTTTACTGTAATTACAAGGGATTTGTGCAAGCAGGTTGGCTGTTAGGTAAAGTGTTTACATATTACAGTGTGTACATATATATTTGGTGTTTTATATCACTTGCACTTCAAGAGGCCTTAACAAAGGCTTCCAAACTGGCAGCGACTACATGGCAAAACAGACCAAAAGGACATGGCAAAATGCTCAACCATTACATTTTTAAATGATTTTACCCCTTTTTCTCCCCAATTTCATGGTGTCCAATTGGTAGTTACAGTCTTGTCTCATCGCTGCAACTCCAGTACGGACTCGGGAGAGGCGAAGGTCGAGAGCCGTGCGTCCTCCGAAACACAACCCAACCAAGCTGCACTGCTTCTTGACACAATGCCCACTTAACCTGGAAGCCAGCCGCACCAATGTGTCGGAGGAAACACCGTACACCTGGCGACTGTTTCAGCTTGCACTGCACCTGGCCCGCCACAGGAGTCGCTAGTGAGTGATGGGACAAGGATATGCCTGCCGGTCAAACCCTCCCCTAACCCGGACGATGCTGGGCCAATTGTGCGCCTCCCCATGGGTTTCTCAGACGTGGCCGACTGCGACATAGCCTGGACTCGAACCCGTAATCTTTTGAGGCACAGCTAGCACAGCGATGCGGTGCCTTAGACCACTGAGCCAATCGGGAGGCACAATGCTCAACAATTTAAGGTTTAAAGCCCTATTCGGATGTGATTAGTTTTACCAAAGAACCACATCTGTAATTTTAATCCCATCCGAATCTGCCATGGCAGTCATTTTTACATGGGAGGAGACATCCACGGGAAGTAGGGGTTCTGAGGGTGCTGCAGCACCCCCTGAAAAACCTGAATTTAAAATAATATGATATATTTTTTAAATATTTAAAAAAATGTATGTCTCACAAAAGTAGTGCACTGGGCCTTTAATAGTCCTGTATTAGTGGTAATATTCATCTGCAGTGTCAGTGCGGGCATAACGGACATTCTGGGGTAATAATTAAATAACCAACATTCTCTAGCAATACTAGTTCTGTGTGAATAGGGCTTAACTTCTTATGGCTGAAGGGGCAGTATTGAGTAGCTTGGATGAAAGGTGCCCATATCAAATGGCCTGCTCCTCAGTCATAGTTCCTAATATTTGCATATTATTATTATTATTAGATAGAAAACACTAACGGTTTCTAAAACTGTTTGAATTATGTCTGTGAGATTAACAGAACTCATATTGGCAGGCAAAATCCTGAGTTGAAATCAAAACAGGAAGTCAGAAATCTGAGCCTGTATGTATTCACCAGAGTCCCTTAAGAAATCCACTTGAGTTATGAATGATGTTGTACTGCCTAGGGGTTCCACTAGATGTCAACCATCAATAGAAATTCCAATGAGACTTCTATGATGTTGTGGGAGAGAATGATAGCAGAATCAGTCAGGTGTCCATCAAGCAGCCATTTTCTGATCATGCTTTTTTTTTCATGGAAGTCACCTACGTTCCATTGCTCACGCAGACAAGAACGAATACTCCGGTTGGAACTTTATTGAAGCTATATGTTAAAAACATCCTAATGATTGATTCAGTACTTAGTTTGAAATGTTTCTTCGACCGGTAATATCACATTTTGGACATGTCCAAACGCGCTAACAATTGAACATAAATAACGGATTTTCTCGAACAAAACAAACCTTTATTGTGGACCTGGGATTCCTGGTGTGCTTTCTGATGTAGATCATCAAAGGTAATGGAACATTTATCATGTATTTTTGTGTTTATGGTGACGCCATCTTTGCAGCTGTGGTATGCTACTTTTGAGCGCCGTCTCAGATTATAGCGTGCATTTCTTTTTCCGTAAAGTTTTTTTGAAATCTGACATAGCGGCTGCATTAAGGAGAGGTATATCTATAATTCAATGTGTATAACTTGTATTATCATCTATATTTATGATGAGTATTTCTGTTGAAACGATGGGCTATGCAAAGTCACTTGATGTTTTTGCCTCAATGTAAACTCAGATTTTTTATATAAATATGAATTTAATCAAACAAAACATGTATGTATTGTGTAACATGAAGTCCTATGAGTGTCATCTGATGAAAATAATCGAAGGTTAGTGATTAATTTTATCTCTATTCTGGTTTTTGTGAAGCTATATTTAGCTGGAAAAAATGGCTATGCTTATTGTGGTTTTGTGGTGACCTAACATAATCGTTTGTAGTGCTTTCGCTGAAAAGCCTATTTGAAATCTGACACTTTGGTGGGATTAACAACAAGATTACCTTTAAAATGATATAAGACACATGAATGTCTGAAGAATTTTAATTATGAGATTTCTGTTTTTTGAATTTGGCGCCCTGCACTTCGACTGGCTGTTGTCATATCGGTCCAGTTACCGGGACTTCAGCCATAAGAAGTTTTAAGACTTGCTGCCACTCAAATCTGTCCCCTATACAAACTTATGGGGCACTATAACCACATAGGAGTGGTACAGTATTCTCACTCATTGGTGCAACTAATATAGCCTCTTACAAGGCATTCCTCGAAATATATTCATGCACCAGAAACAATAATACTATGCACCCGCTAGTGGTCAAAATGTATTTGGTGCTCCAAAGATACGGTACAATACCTTACTCTGTGGGGTGTATTATAGTACCATTCAACATACAGCAATTGTTTGCCACGCCCACAACATTTTCCCACAATGCAGCATTATTGTTAGTATGCTGCAGTAAAACGTTTGAGTATTTTACTGTTGATAATACCCCAAATGACCATAAAACGTACAGTTCTCCATTACAGTGTGTGCGTGCATGTGTGTGTGTGTGTGGGTGGGTGCGTGTGAGCCTGTGCATGTCCATGCGTGCGTACACATGCTTACTACTCTACATTACCGGGCTTCAAATTCTTGAAGTAATAACTTTCATTTTGATGCCCAAGTCTTTTATGCACCTTATTACATTTCAAAGCATCAGACAAAAATCCCTCCGAAAGGTATGTAAATCTTACTTCCAAAAGTATGTGCCCTTATTTGTCAGAGGCTTTTGCTGAAGCAATGGGAGGAGTTTCTACATGTGTAGGAATGTTGAGGAATTGTAACAGGCTTCTCCACTACACTGATTCCTAACCAGCTAGACCAGACTTGAGCGGTGACGCAAACAGCATATTGTTGCTACAGTGTTTGTTTGAGAAATCATTCTACCTCCCTCCGAGGCCTGTTTCAAATCAGTACGTCTGCTTTCGAAATGGCACCCTATTCCCTATGTAGTGCACAACTTTGGATAAAGTGCTATGGGAATAAAGTGCCATGTTGGATGAATCTTATATCTTAGGGTTTGGTCCAGAGAAGGCTATAGTCTGAGAATGTAGGTCTAATAGAACATCAATGTTGTAAGAACTTTGTTCTTTATAAACAGCCTCAGGTTTATATAAGCTACAACTCTAACATCCTCAAGTTCTTGAGCTAGCATAACAACACTGTTTATCCCGGGTACGGTGGCTCCCGTAGGACATCTAAAATGAGTCGAACCGAACACAACAATAACTCCAAGGGGTTGCATAGAAAACATGACAGTCGCAATCTAATATATCGTGTGCTTTTTTCCCTTGCGACTGTCTAGATTAGAACCGTGGGTAACACTTTAGTTTAAGATACACACATTAACCACTACTTTGAAGTGTATAAATAGGTAGATATGTAGTTTATAAGGCCTTTATAATGTCTTATTAGCCTTAATTAAGTGTTTTCTAATTGAAACATTTTAAGTCATGGAATACTGGACAATCCTTAATAACCAAATGATTAACTATAATAACGATGTATTAATAGTTGATAAAAAGCAAGTTAGACAAGAAACAGACTCTTAGTAAGCGTTCTCAATGTGGGACTAATAAGGGCATACTACGTCAATGTGTTCCCTATTCTAAAGTGTGACCATAATTTTACTTGCAGAAGAATTGCAAAAAAAAAATCTTCAGAAATGACCTAATTGGACAGAAAGGGGCACACCCCAATCATATGCCACACAGCATTCAAGTCCAAATTTGATCTAAACAATTAGCAACAAAGACTTGATTTATACTTCTATATATGAATGTCGGCTGTATGGCATATAACGGTATAATGTGAATTGAGCAAAACCATGTAATGTTTGCCTGAAACTAATTGTTTACATGAATTGTTTACATCAGACTTGAAATGGTGGCTATATGACAGATATTAATCCACTTATGTCGTCAATCTACACAAATCAGGGAGACATTTTATGCTTTCGCTCAGGAGTGTGGGGAGGATTGCCCTTTTGCGATTCATAATCTTATCTTGTACAGTCAACATTCATATATATGTAATTATAAATGGAAGTTTAGTTGTTTAAATCATGGCTGAATGGCATTTATGAGGGGAGGTGTGCCCCTTTCTGTCCAACGAGGTCATTTCTGGAAAAAATATGGTCACACTTTAGAATAGGAAACACGTAGAGGTAGGGTGCCCTTATTAGACGCACATTGAGAACGCTTACTAAATTTATCTAACTTGCTTTTTATCAACTATTAATTTGCTTTTATTATAGCAAACAATTGGGTAATTAAGCAGAATTACAAGAAAAAGTACTGTGAAAGTTCAAGGTTTGCTTGGTGTGTGTGTGTGTGTGTCCTAGATCATAAGGTGTGTTCTTTTACTGAGCAATAGTGTAAATATGTCCGACGTGTATCGACTTGCTGTGTGCAGCTTATCAATTAAGTTATTACTTGATAGGACAAGAACATTTGAACTAAGATTTACTTACACCGAGTGTACAAAACATTAGGAACACCTTCCTAATATTGAGTTGCACCCACCTCAGAACAGCCTCAATTCGTCGGGGCATGGACTCTACAAGGTGTCAAAAGTGTTCCGCAGGGATGCTGGCCCATGTTGTAATAATATTTTGTCTTGCTTATTCACCCTCTGAATGACAAACACACACAATTCATGTCTCAATTGTCTCAAGGCTTAAAAATTCTTCTTTAAGCGATTTCCTCCCCTTCATCTACACTGATTGAAGTGGAATTAACAAGTGACATCAATAAGGTATCATGGCTTTCACCTGGATTCACCTGGTCAGTCTGTCCCGTAAAGAGCAGGTGTTCTTAAAGTTTTGTACACTCAGTGTAAAAGGTCAAGCGTATCCTAAATCACAACTCCTACTCTGAACTGCTTGATAGGATATATAAAGGCCCCAGGACTGCCAATGTATTTGCATTCCTATTTCTGATGTGTATATCTCTCTCTTTTGTTATATGAGGGTACGGTAATAGCTCGGTATCGTTGACTTTACTTGACTGCCTATTCCCATTGACTGACAGGACCAGAGTCAGGAGTGAGGTGGGGGGAAGAAAGAGAGGGAAAACATACTCACCAAAAAGTCCTAATCCTGGGGAAGAGTAAGAGATGGACTAGAGGCATGGATGGACAAGACTTCCTTTATTTCATTTCTTACAGTCTTGATGTTTATCTTCTTCCTACTTTTCTCGATACTCCTCTTTCTCTCCACGTGTTCTCACCTCCTTATCCCTTACTTTCTCTCTCGCGCGCTCTCTCTCTCTCAAACTGTGTGTTTTCCCTGAGCTGTCATGCTGGCTGTAGCATGCTATAGCAGAGTTAAAGGAAGGGGGTGTATCTTTTTATAATGTAATGTGTAATGACCCCTCCTCGCCGTAAAAAGAGTGAGACACACACATGCACACATTGACGCACACACAGTAAAAACAGGTGAATTAGTCACATGGCATGCCCACATGTTTCACAATCTATCATCGAATCCCAAGAGAGAGAGAAAGAGAGAGAGAAAGAGAGAGAGAAATAATATGTGTGACAAACATTTTAGAAGTAAATAAATAATGTAAGAGCCAATCACATTGAGTTGTACGTATAATCAATAACAATTGATAACAATCAATTGAGAGAGTAAGAAAGGCACAACAAGAGATTTAAACTTTTTTTAAAACCTTATCTAAATCTCCAAAGATTGAATCATAGGGCAGAATTTAGGATTAGAGTTGCACAGAAACAGGAAATCGCTCCTTTGTCTGGATTGGCCAGAAAATGTGACACATCACTCCCTATGCAAATCTATTGTCTAAAACATGACACTTCAAGTGAGCCCCGCTGAGAGGTTAGCTACTTAATTGAGCTGAAAAGATTGAGTCTGGTGCATGGGGCAAAGAAGCCATTTTGACATCTTTCTCATTATACACCATATTTTCGTATCTAAAGTACTACAATGAGTTTTTTTGACGGCAACAGTCAAATTTAGTAACAAGGAGTTATGACAAGGAGGAGGAAAAAACACAAAACACAAACATGCGACTCCTGAAAATAGGGCTACATCTCCTGATTGACCAGGGTACAGAACTGAGGACCTTTGGAGGGAGTGAGGAAGAGGCAGTGTTTGAAGAATGGAACAGGAGTCGGGAAATGGACATCCACGATGTGTCCACGAGGATTCTTTGCTGATTGGTGTACAAATGAAGGAAAAAGTCAACTCATGGAGTTTTGTCCGATTGGTTTGAGGAATCAGGGTGGGTGTAAAGTAATCTAGGACAGGTGCAGCCAGTCAAGGTTGCGAGAAGTGGATTCATTATGATAGGGTGTACATCTGTTTCCTAGAGGAATTGAGCTTTGTGCTTGGTTTCTAATTTTCAGAGTAAACAACTCACGGACACTAGAGAAGCTTAACCAAGTTTAATTCTTCCCAAAGGGTCGATACAGCTGTATTCAGACAAAAACATGTTTCCACCACAAGTATATATACTCCACTTTAGGCACTTCGCGTTCTCTATAATCATTACATCTTATGGTTCGACAGGAAGAGGGTAATAAACCATAATTTCTCCCTTCAGGGGATCTGACTTGACCTCAACCCCTCCTTCGCCTAATTCACAGATGTCCATCCGCTTCCCCAATAGCAATCCTGTGACGTCCTCCCGTCCACTCAACACGGGGATAGTGGTTAGAGCATTGTACATTCCAATGCCATCTGTCACCTACAGATAAGCATCAACTTCTGTTGTAAACACTAGTCTCTTTCACTCCTTTATATCCTATGCTTCTGCGCATAACAATGTTCCAAGTTTCACCCAGAATCTAACAGTTTGAATGAGGGAACGGGAAGTAATGTGTTTTAGTCTACAGAGCAAAGCTCCTCTCAAGAGGGTGATAACAGTGCCTATACGTGTAGTGGTTGTGCAACTTAGAGAGACTGCCCCTAAAAACCAACTAATCCCTTTGTAAACGGCCTATGTGGCATCGATATGAGGCAGAAACATTTATTCTCGTGTCAAAATTGTAAATAGGATAATTTTGTTCATGAAGTCAGTCTCATCTAAAACAGTGTAAATGAAGGTTTGGATTACAATGTCAACAATTCATGCAATGTCAACAATTCTTTTGCCAAGCTCGAAGTGCAAATCGCCCAGCACTTCCCTTCATTGAATCAAGCTACATTGTTTCATCGCACCCAACACGTTCAAAGGATAACGGCCGTTTGAGACTGAAAAGCCCTATACGGATTGACCATGCCTCCGGCTCCGGTTCGACAGTGCATGCTTCCAGCAGGATGCACAGCTTACTATGCTTTGCATGACCTGCCGAAGTATCCTACTATGTGGAATAGGTGGTTCAAGTTGTTGGTGCCCAATGGTGGTGAGAATATACCGGTAGCTAGACGATAAACTGCTGGATATGTATATTTTGATAATCATTATCACTATCATCGCTAGCATAGCTGACGTTAGCTACCTAACTAGATAGCTGGCTAATGTTAGCCTCCATCAATAAAACTCGGATTCGGCTTGGAAACGTAACATTTAAAAAGAAGGTAGATAAGTAGAAGGAAAACATTTGTTCATGATTGTGATGTCACCAGATTGACTTTAGATGGTGTATAAATTTAGCCAGCTAAGTAAGATTGAGGGGACAGTATTTTAGCTAATTAACATTGGTAACATTGCCATCTTTCTAAAGTAAATTAGAAAGATGAATTTGCCTTCTTTACAATGTCATCATATTTCCATTCCACTATACATGAGAGTAATTTAGACGAAAGACACATTAGCCTCCGAGGTGGAACCCATGTCTAGGGCACAAGAAAATATTGTACGCAGCTATGGTGGTACTACCTAACTCATCTCTGACTACAAAAGTGTACAACAAACCCAAACCAACACAGGGCCATAGCAAAACATGTCACAGTTGCTTGCATAGTGTAAAGGCGTAACTGGTCTGAATCCAATCTGGAGCCAGTCAATCTGTAAAGCATAGAATTAGCTTCCAAAGGAGATTACGTTATTTCTCGAGCTATGTTTATAATTGAGGCCTACAGAGGGGTATGACAAGAGTGCCATCGTCCTGCACCTCACACATGAACTCCACCCTCCTGCCACCGGACTGGACCTGTTCATAACCTGCAATACATTACATGGATGGGACTTCATCAGCCAATGGACACTTGAAGACAGAACCTCACCCAGAGAGCTGTGCATGTCAGTGTGTGATTAGCCGAATCCTTAGATTTGGGCAAATAGACAAATATACAGTTGAAGTCGGATGTTTACATACACTTAGGTTGGAGTCATTAAAACTCGTTTTTCAACCACTCCACACATTTCTTGTTAACAAACTATAGTTTTGGCAAGTCGGTTAGGATATCTACTTTGTGCATAAAACAAGCAATTTTTCCAAAAATTGTTTACAGACAGATTATTTCACTTATAATTCACTGTATCACAATTCCAGTGGGTCAGAAGTTTACATACAGAAAGTTGACTGTGCTTTTAAATTATGGCTGCAATCCCGTTAACGGGATGACAACAGCCAGTGAAAGTGCAGGGCGACAAATTCAAACAGAAATCTCATAATTAAAATTCCTCAAACATACATGTATCTTATACCATTTTAAAGGTAATCTTGTTAATCCTACCAAAGTGTCCGATTTCAAATAGGCTTTACAGCGAAAGCACCACAAACGATTATGTTAGGTCACCGCAAAATCACAGAAAAACACAGCCATTTTTCCAGCCAAAGACAGAAGTCACAAAAAGCAGAAATAGAGATAAAATTAATCACTAACCTTTGATGATCTTCATCAGATGACACTCATAGGACGTCATGTTACACAATACATATATGTTTTGCTCGATAAAGTTAATATTTATATCCAAAAACCTCCGTTTACATTGGCGCCATGTTCAGAAATGCCTCCAAAATATCCAGAGAAATTGCAGAGAGCCACGTCAAATAACATAAATACTCATCATAAACTTTGATAAAAGATACATGTTTTACATAGAATTAAAGATACACTTGTTCTTAATGCAACCGCTGTGTCAGATTTCAAAAAAACTTTATGGAAAAAGCAAACCATGCAATAATCTGAGACGGTGCTCAGAAGAAAAAAAAATCTGCCATGTTGGAGTCAACAGAAATCAGAAATAACATTATAAATATTCCCTTACCTTTGATGATCATCAGAATGCACTCCCAAGAATCCTAGTTCCACAATAACTGTTTGTTTTGTTGGATAATGTCCATTATTTATGTCCAAGTAGCTACTTTTGTTAGCGCGTTTAGTACACAAATCCAAATGCTCGTGCAGGTCCAGCCAAACGTCGGACGAAAACTTCAAAAAGTTCTATTACAGGTCGAAGAAACTTGTCAAACTAAGTATAGAATCAATCTTTAGGATGTTTTTATCATAAATATTCAATAACGTTCCAACCGGAGAATTCCTTTGTCTGTAGAGAAGCAATGGAACGCAGGTCGCTATCATGTGAAATCGACCAACCTCAGATTTCCCACTTCCTGTTTGGATTTCTTCTCAGGTTTTTGCCTGCCATATGAGTTCCATTATACTCACAGACATCATTCAAACAGTTTTAGAAACTTCAGAGTATGTTCTATCCAATACTAATAATAATATGCATATATTAGCAACTGGGACTGAGGAGCAGGCCGTTTACTCTGGATACCTTTCATCCAAGCTACTCAATACTGCCCCTGCAGCCATAAGATGTTCAACAGCTTGGAAAATTCCAGAAAATTATGTCATGGCTTTAGAAGCTTCTGATAGGCTAATTGACATCATTTGAGTTAATTGGAGGTGTACGTGTGGATGTATTTCAAGGCCTACCTTCAAACTCAGCGCCTCTTTGCTTGACATCATGGGAAAATCAAAGGAAATCAGCCAAGACCAAATAAAAAACATTGTAGACCTCCACAAGTCTGGTTCATCCTTGGGAGCAATTTCCAAACGCCTGAAGGTACCACGTTCATCTGTATAAACAATAGTACGCAAGTATAAACACCATGGGACCACGCAGCCGTCATACCGCTCAGGTAGGAGAGGCGTTCTGTCTCCTAGAGATGAACGTACTTTGGTGCGAAAAGTGCAAATCAATCCCAGAACAACAGCAAAGGACCTTGTGAAGATGCTGGAGGAAACAGGTACAAAAGTATCTATATCCACAGTAAAATGAGTCCTAAATCAACATAACCTGAAAGGCCGCTCAGCAAGGAAGAAGCCACTGCTCCAAAACCGCCATAAAAAGCCAGACTGCGGTTTGCCACTGCACATGGGGACAAAGATCGTATTTTTTGGAGAAATGTCCTCTGGTCTAATGAAACAAAAATAGAACTGTTTGGCCATAATGACCATCTTTATATTTGGAGGAAAAGGGGGAAGGCTTGCAAGCCGAAGAACATCATCCCAACCGTGAAGCACGGGGGTGGCAGCATCATGTTGTGGGGGTGCTTTGCTGCAGGAGGGACTGTTGCAATTCACAAAATTGATGGCGTCATGAGGGGAAAAATTACATGGATATATTGAAGCAACATCTCAAGACATCAGTCAGGAAGTTAAAGCTTGGGTCTTCCAAATGGACAATGACCCCAAGCAAACTTTCAAAGTTGTGGCAAAATGGCTTAAGGACAACAAAGTCAAGGTATTGGAGTGGCCATCACAAAGCCCTGACCTCAATCCTTTAGAACATTTTGGGGCAGAACTGAAAAAGCGTGTGCGAGCAAGGAGGCCTACAAACCTGACTCAGTTACACCAGCTCTGTCAGGAGGAATAGGCTAGGAATGGGAATAGGAGGAATGGGAAGCTTGTGGAAGGTTCCCTGAAACATTTGACCCAAGTTAAACAATTTAAAGGCAATGCTACTAAATACTAATTGAGTGTATGTAAACTTCTGACCCACTGGGAATGCGATGAAAGAAATAAAAGCTGAAATACATAATTCTCTCTACTATTATTCTGACATTTCATAATCTTAAAATAAGGTGGTGAACCTAACTGACCTAAGACAGGGAATCTTTACTAGGATTAAATGTCAGGAATTGTGAAAAACTGAGTTTAAATGCATTTGGCTAAGGTGTATGTAAACTTCCGACTTCAACTGTAAATACATTTTTGGTTAGACAGCTGAAGTTGTACTCTCCACACAACCTTTTTCATTTGTTAGGTCAAGTGTAGGCACACTGTCCTTATAAGCATATCAATATATTAATTACAGAAGAACATGTTTTGTCTTTGTAACACAAACGCATGCATGCATTTTTTGTCGATGTACAGTGCATTGGAAATTCAGACATTTACATTACATTTAAGTCATTTAGCAGACGCTCTTATCCAGAGCGACTTACAAATTGGAAAGTTCATACATATTCATCCTGGTCCCCCCGTGGGAATTGAACCCTGGTCCCCCCGTGGGAATTGAACCCACAACCCTGGCGTTGCAAGCGCCATGCTCTACCAACTGAGCCACACGGGACCGTGTGACTTTTTCCACATTTTGTTACGTTACAGCCTCATTCTAAAATGTACTAAATAGTTTTCCCCCCCTCATCAATATACACACAATACCCCATAATGACACAGCAAAAACAGGTTTTTAGAAATGTATTATAAAAAAACTGAAATATCACATTTACATAAGTATTCAGATCTTTTACTCTGTACTTGTTGAAGCACCTTCGTCAACGATAACAGCCTCAAGTCTTCTTGGGTATGATGCTATAAGTTTAGCCTGTATTTGGGGAGTTTCGCCCATTCTTCTCAGAAGATTCTTTCAAGCTCTGTCAGGTTGGATGGGGAGCGTCGCTGCACAGCTACTATCAGGTATCTCCAGAGATGTTTGACTGGGTTCAAGTCCGGGCTCTGGCTGGGCCACAAAAGGACATTCAGAGACTTGTCCCGAAGCCACTCCTGCGTTGTGTTGGCTGTGTGCTTAGAGTCGTTGTCCTGTTGGAAGGTGAACCTTCGCCCCAGTCTGAGGTCCTGAGTGCTCTGGAGAAGTTTTTTTTAAATCAAGGATCTCTGTACTTTGCTCCGTTAATCTTTCCTTCGATCCTGTCTAGTCTCCCAATCCCTGCCGCTGAAAAACATCCCCACAGCATGCTGCTGCCACCACCATGCTCCACCGTAGGGATGGTGCCAGGTTTCCTCCAGGCGTGACGCTTGGCATTCAGGCCAAATTGTTCAATCTTGGTTTCATCAGGCCAGAGAATCTTGTTTCTCATGGTCTGAGTCCTTTCGGTGCCTTTTGGCAAACTCCAAGCGGGCTGTCGTGCCTTTTACTGAGAAGTGGCTTCCATCTGGCCACTCTACCATAAAGAGTCTTGGTTGTTCCAAACTTCTTCCACTTAAGAATGGTGGAGGCCACTGTGTTCTTGGTGACCTTCAATGCTGCAGACATTTGTTGGTACCCTTCCCCAGGTCTGTGCCTTGACACAATCCTGTCATCTCGGAGCTCTAGGGACAATTTATTCGACTTCATGTCTTGGTTTTTGCTCTGACAAGCACTGTCAATGGTGGGACCTTATATAGACAGGTGTGTCCCTTGCCAAATCATGTCCAATCAATTTATCACAGGTGGACTCCAATCTAGTTTTATAAACATCTCAAGGATGATCAATGGAAACAGGATGCACCTGAGCTCAATTTCAAGTCTCATAGCAAAGGGTCTGAATACCTATGTAAATAAGGTATTTCTGTTTTTATTTGTCACTTTGTCATTATGGGGTATTGTGTGTAGATTGATGAGGACCATTTTTTATTTCATCCATCTTAAAATCAGGCTGTAACGTAACAAAATGTGGAAAAAGTCAAGGGGTCTGAATACTTTCCGAACGCACTGTATCTGCACTAAAGCTGGGCGACATTTGTGCAGTGTCCTCATGTAGTCTACACCTGTAGGAATATTAGTTCTGGGATTTGTCTCCTGGGAAATATCTAACAGCGGACATAAGGAGAGAGAAGACGAGAGAAAACTAGCCAGTTACAGAATATTGTGTCGTAGGACAGCTGAGCTGACTGAAGACAGCGCATGGGCGTTCAACTCACAGTAGTTGTTATCGTTTCCACCACAACATGTATTTACATGATGTGATGAACCGTTGAAACTAAGTTGCAAACTTCTTTGGTAGCAAGGGGTTGTAGAAGGAGTGTCTTATGAAACACATTCCAGAGACTAGCTCTTGCTATCTTGCCATGACTGTTTCGACAGAGACATATCAGGTAGATAGCATAGCTTGGTGCTAGCTGCAGCTGGCTATCCTATCTAGCTGCTGTCAGCTTGGCTATACACAAGGTCAGAGCAGCCTTTAGCCTACACATAGAACTGAATTAGCTGACCATCTTGAGATGGGTGAGTCAGTCAGGAGGGGAGAAGTCCTCAACTTCAAAACGTCGTTCTCTCCGTAGCAAAGTTAGCTTAGCTTACCTCGCTGTACTCGCTACTGTTTTGACTGAATGGCAAAGACACACCCAAGAAACACCCACACCAAACCACACCCACATGATAACTCTCGTTTGCCCTCAGTCATGGCCGGTAGGATTTGTTAATGAGCATAGATTAAAAATGTATCCAAATCAGGAAGTGCAATCAGTAAGAAGGTTCCTGGCATGTGTGGAACCAGACAGGTAAACATAAATCGAGGCAGGTGGAGGGAGGAGAGCCTGGCTGTGGTGTTGTGCTTCGAGTTGGAGGTTCTCCCTGATAGTGTAATTCTAGGATATGAGTATCTGGTGAGAGTATTTGTGCCTAACGTTTTGCAGTGTTCTCGACTGCCAGAAGTTGATGAGGCATTACTCTAGTATGGACTTCTACCACAGTTTACACCGCTCAGTCAGCAGTACCAAGAAGTGTAAACCCAGAATAGAGGGACTGAGTGAATGCGGTCTGTACACGGTGGAGGAGGGTCATTGTATTGGAAAAGACGCTGTAGAAGTACAGATTACATGCCTTTGTGATCCAGGTACACTCTTACTCTGGAGAGGACTGAGGGCCTGATACTTCAAACTTCACCATTTTTGTGTCTGGAACGATAACTACACCAATAGCTCTCACTAGAGTACTCTAAACTCCAGAACTTGACATGGTCTCCTAATCTAGAATCTACATCGCCTACTGTTCTACTGATGTCTTTATATGAGACTGCTATATGAAACACTCCCTGACCACTCCACCTTCCAATAACAGCGTCCAGACAGACCCTCTCTACACAGCACCTGAGGCCACGTAGTGAACCTTTCTGGATGGTTAGGATATGGATGGGCTCAGGATGTATATGTCACCTTTCTGGATGCGTTCATTGTGTGCTGTGTTTGGGTCCAGAGTGAGCTGGCAGGAGTCTAGGAGAAGAGCAGAGTGGAGAACAATGAGGGGAGATGGAACAATAAGCTAAGTCAGATACTGTATCTACCCTGTCAGATTGTAGCAGAGATGATAGAAATATGAAAATAAGATAAGTGTCTCACTAGTCTTTGACTATATTTACTATTGCTATATGTTTCTATCTTAGAGTTTGTGAGGATTGTCAGTAGATACAGACTTAGTTGCTTCAGGATAAACAGCACATAATTAGATAAAACAATTGAATGTATCTCTGTGATAAAGAGACTCACATTGTAAGAACTCTTCTCTGGTCTTGGGTTCTGAAGGCAGTAAAACATTCACTGTTTTCACTACAGACACAATCACATTTACAGAGAGAGGGATTTTTTTTATCACCATACCGTATTGAACATGTATAAACGTATGGCTTTTTTAAAAGTACATAACTAAATATTTAGCCATATTTCCCCTTTTAGAATTATTTCCAACCCACCTACTCTTTTTATTTAAGGGGGCATTCTAGTTTCTCTCTCCGCCAACACAGACTTACTAACATTTCTCACAACATTACTCACAACCTCAGGAGGCTGAAGAAATATGGCTTAGTCCCTAAAACCCTCACAAACTTTTACAGATGCAAAATTGAGAGCATCCCGTCGGGCTGTATCACCGCCTGGTACAGCAACTGCACCGCCCGCAACCGCAGGGCTCTCCAGAGGGTGGTGCGGTCTGCCCAACGCATCACTGGCGGTAAACTACCTGCCCTCCAGGACACCTACAGCACCCGATGTCACAGGAAGGCCAAAAAGATCATCATGGACATGACCCGAGCCACTGCCTGTTCACCCTGCTATTACCCAGAAGGCTAGGCCAGTACAGGTGCATCAAAACTGGGACAGAGAGACTAAAAAACAGCTTCTATCTCAAGGCCATCAGACTGTTAAAATAGCCATCACTAACATTGAGTGGCTGCTGCCAACATACAGACTCAAATCTCTGGCCACTTTAATACAGGTATCACTACTCACTTTAATAATGTCTACATATCTTACATTACTCATCTCATATGTATATACTGTATTCTATGCCATCTATTGCATCGCTCATCCATATATTTATATGTACATATTCTTATTCATCCATTTACATTTGTGTATATAAGATAGTCGTTGTGAATTTGTTAGATTACTTGTTAGATATTACTGCACTGTCGGAACTAGAAGCACAAGATCTTCGCTACACTCGCATTAACATCTGCATGTGATCAATAAAAATGTATTTGATTTGATTTGAAAATGTAGGGAAAATGGCAGACCTGGCAGTGTGGTGTCAGGACAACTACCTCTCCCTCAACGTGAGCAAGACAAAGGAGATGATCGCGGACTACAGGAAAAAGAGGGCCGAACACGCCCCCATTCACATCAATGGGGCTTTAGTAGAGCGGGTCGAGAGTTTCAAGTTCCTTGGTGTCCACATCACCAACAAACTATGCTGGACCAAACACACCAAGATATCGTAAAAAGGGCACGATGACACCTTTTTCCCCTCAGGAGACTGAAAAGATTTGGCATGGGTCCCCAAAAAATTCTACAGCTGCACCATCGAGAGCATCCTGACCGGTTGCATCACCGCTTGGTATGGCAACTGCTCGGCATCTGACCGTAAGGGACTACAGAGGGTAGTGCGTACCACCCCGTACATCACTTTGGCCAAGCTTCCTGCCATTCAGGACATATATACCTGGCAGTGTCAGAGGAAAGCCCCAAAAATTGTCAAAGACTCCAGTCACCGAAATCATGGACTGTTCTCTCTGCTACCGCACAGCAAGCGGTACCGGAGCGCCAAGTCTAGGTCCAAAAGGCTTCTTAACAGCTTCTACCCCCAAGCCATAAGACTGCTGGACAATTAATCAAAATGGCCACCTGGATTATTTACATTGATCCCCCTTGTTTTTACACTGCTACTACTCTCTGTTTATTATCTATGCATAGTCATTTTACCCCTACCTATGTACAAATTAGCTTGACTAAGCTGTACCCCCGCACATTGACTCGGTACCGGTACCCCCTGTACATAGCCTCTGTATTGTTATTTTATTGTGTTATTTTTTTATACTTTAGGTTATTTTGTCAACATTTTCTTAACTCTATTTCTTGAACTGCATTGCTGGTTAAGGGCTTGTAAGTAAGCATTTCACAGGTCTACACCTGTTGTATTCGGAGCATGTGAACAAATACAAATAGATTTGAAGTGGCGCAGCAAATCTTCCAGAAAAACAGTCGCTATCAAACTAGGGATTCGGTGGCTAATTGAGGTAAAACAGTAATTATGCTCATAGATTATGCACATTGAAACATCCTACCCAAAGCGGGAGGTTTAAAAAAAATACTTAGTCGTCGCCAAAATTCCGACGCATGCCTTTAACTTTTAGCTTGACTTGTTGAACCTCAGTCCTCTATGCTGCAGCTGACTGCATCATGGCCTTTATGTTCATCCATAACATTGCTGTGTAATTGTCAGATGCAGGACTCCATTGCAAAAAGACACTGGAAATCCCTGTTAAAATAAAAATAACACAGATAAAAAGATACATTGTTCATCAGTATGCATGTAAACCTCCAGCAGTTTGTCATGGCTAGAGCAGATCTGCACCTGCACATGTGGAGGCTTTCACCAGCTCATGCTTTGTTAAATCCAGGAATTTCAGAGTGAGGTTGGAGGAAAGTCTCGCAGACAGACACCAGACAGGACATGAGAGCTTTCTGCTTTCTGGTCCCAGTGCAGAAATCACAGGTTACATAACCAGGTCAAGCATGACACGAGCAGGTGGAAGAGCAGCCTGGAGTCCTGTCTTCTTCAGTTTCTGCACCACCTCAGCCAACATATTATTTTTCCTCAGAGCAGGCCTTGGAGTGAATGTCTGTCTACACTGAGGGTTGCTGTAGACGGCCCTCTGTTCATCCTGATCCCAGCAGCCCTCAATGCAGTAACTGGGTCGTTCCACAAAATGAGTGCCTTTCGATATTAGAAGTATAAATTTCACACAAATATTGAATTTTAAAAGCATGTTATATTAAATAGAGTACCCTTTCATATTAATAAAGACATGCTAAAGTGCCAAAATTCCACATATATGTTCCCCTGTGCATCCTCTGTGACTTCCAGGAAGATTTTAAGCTACTTAACCCCATAATTTTCACCATCATTGTAAAGTTATTTTGTTGCTTTGACAAAGTCATTTATGAAGATAATTATGCATTTCATGTTATTAGTTAAACCTGTCCCTGGTTTTAAGGTCAACCCTGTTATGTGAACTAAACTCTCATTTTAATATGGTGAAACTATTCCCTTTAAAAAATATAGAGATTTTAAAGAGACATTGAATAGTCAAATCACAGTGTAAAACCAAGTGAGACATTTTCTGGTGTTTAGTGGTGGAAAACTGAACGCTTCGAGTAGAAAAGGTCAACCCTGTTACTCATAGATAGACAGGCTAGAAATATTTCAACATTTTTTTTTTTATATATATTTTTTGTGAAGCTTACATTCAATTGCCATTCCCTGTTGCACAGAACAACATTCCATCCCCCCTGTCACAAGGGGATTTATGGCTGATTTAAGATGAAGTCGTCAACCCTGTTACGGTCAACCCTGTTACGGTCAACCCTGTTACGGTCAACCCTGTTACGGTCAACCCTGTTACGGTCAACCCTGTTACGGTCAACCCTGTTACTTTATTTGTCCCGCTTTTTCTCTCTCCAACTTCTCTCCCTTCCTCCGACCCAACCAAATTCACAAAATAAATGTGTGTTATAGATCTGTCATGCTCATTGAAAGCAAGTCCAAGAAGCCGTTGATCTGTTCTGTGTGTACTATTTCTATGCCCAAATGAGAAAAGGCCATAGACTCCGATCAGTTTCTTTTCCTCAGAGGAGAGTGTGGGAGGGGTGGAGTTAGAGGGAAGGAGGAAGGAATAGAATTTGGAGGGGGCGAGAGAAAAAGAGAGACAGACAAAGACAGAGAGAGGAGTATGGGATCTGCCTAAGGGGCGGGTTATAGGGAAGGAGGGAGAGAGAGAGTGAGAGAACAGATGTAAACCTTTTTAAAACCGTTATAAACCCCCTAAACAGTAGCATTACTTTAATCTATTCTACACTCTAGATCAGGGGTGTCAAACTCATTCCACGGAGGGCCTAGTGTCTTGCAGGTTTTTGGTTTTTCCCTTCAATAAAGCCCTAGACAACCAGGTGTGGGGAGTTCCTAACTAATTAGTGATGTTAATTCATCAATCAAGTACAAGGGAGGAGCGAAAACCCGCAGACACTCGGCCCCCCGTGGAATGAGTTTGACACCTGTGCTCTAGATAGTGGATCTTAAACACTATACATCACTATCTAAAGATTTTCTAGGAAAATTAAGCAAGTTAGAGTAGTTTAGCAATGCTGTTTATTGTTTGGGAAACAGCGCCTTCAAGTGGACAGTTTTATGATCCAATCACTGTGAAAAATAAATGCACAGGAAAATGTTAAAGCATC
This sequence comes from Salvelinus fontinalis, assembly GCF_029448725.1. Classification (NCBI taxonomy): domain Eukaryota; kingdom Metazoa; phylum Chordata; class Actinopteri; order Salmoniformes; family Salmonidae; genus Salvelinus; species Salvelinus fontinalis. The sequence goes on from NC_074675.1 coordinate 30,984,509, forward strand.
ACATACACTACATGACCAAAAGTATGTGGACACCTGCTTGTCGAACGTCTTATTCCAAAACCATGGGCATTAATATGGAGTTGGTCCCCCCCTTTGCTGCTATAACAGACTCCACTCTTCTGGGAAGGCTTTCCACTAAATGTTGGAAAATTGCTGCAGGGCTCCCATCAAGCCACAAGAGCATTACTGAGGTCAGGCACTGATGTTGGGCGATTAGATTAGGCCTGCCTTGCAGTCGGCGTTCCAATTCATCCCAAAGTTGTTCGATACGGTTGAGGTCAGGGCTCTGTGCAGGCCAGTCTTCCACACCGATCTTGACAAACCATTTCTGTATGGACCTCGCTTTGTGCACGGGGGCATTGTCATGCTAAAACAGGAAAGGGCCTTCCCCAAACTGTTGCCACAAAGTTGGAAGGACAGAATCATCTAGAATGTCATTGTATGCTGTAGCGTTAAGATTTCCCTTCACTGGAACTAAGGGGCCTAGTCTGAACCATGAAAAACAGCCTCAGACCATTATTCCTCCTCCACCAAACGTCACTGTTGGCACTATGCATTGGGACAGGTAGCGTTCTCCTAATATCCGCCGAACCCAGATGGTGAAGAGTGATTCATCACTCCAGAGAACGCCTTTCCACTGCCCCAGAGTCCAATCGCATCGAGCTTTACACCACTCCAGCCGACGCTTGGCATTGCGCATGGTGATCTCAGGCTTGTGTGTGTATGTTCGGCCATGGAAACCCATTTCATGCCTCTGGGAGCTGACGTTGCTTCCAGAGGCAGTTTGGAACACGGTAGTGAGTGTTGCAACTGAGGACAGTTACGCGCTTCAACACTCGGCGGTCCTGTTCCGTGAGCTTGTGTGGCCTACCACTTCGACGGCTGAGCCGTTGTTGCTCCTAGACGTTTCTTCTTCACAATAACAGCACTTACAGTTGACTGGGGCAGCTCTAGAAGAGCAGAAATTTGATGACCTGACTTGTTGGAAAGGTGGCATCCTATGACAGTGCCATGTTGAAAGTCACTGAGCTCTTCAGTAAGGCCATTCTACTGCCAATGTTTGTCTATGGAGATTGCATGGCTATGTGCTCGATTTTATACACCTGTCAGCAATGGGTGTGGCTGAAATAGCCGAATCCACTAATTTGAAGGGGTGTCCACATACTTCTGTATATATAGTGTATGTAGACCATCACCTCTATCACCGCTTACACATCTCAGTATCGTACCAATACCGCCCAAACGCAGGATAGAGGGGCTGAGTGAATTTGTCTGGACTCTGTGGAGGAGGGTCATAGAAGGATGCATTTTGTAGAAGGACAGAGAACCTGCCTTGTGATCCTGGTAAACTGCTCCTCTGGGGCACAGAGGGCCTGAAACATTAGTCCTAATATGATCATGCATTAAATAATAACCACTACAACAGCTGGCATCACTAGGGCACCATAAAGTCCAGGAATTGTCACTGCGTCCGAATCCGGAGTCGTAATCTCTTCTGGTGATCTTTTTATACGAGACTGCTATAAAAACAGACTCACCACTCCACCTTCCACTAACAGCATCCAGACAGTTGTGTATGCTGATGACCACTGAAACACAGCAGAAGTCCAGATGCCATCTTGTCCGACCCTTCACCTTTGACATTTGGGCCTAGGGTCACAGGCTGTCATCGTGCCCGGGGGTCCAGGTGAGGTGAGAAGGGAAGACCAGGCCCCTCTCCAGTGCGTGGCATCTCCAGCGGTCCTCGTCCCCGTCGTGGGTCAGGTACCTGCAGCCCATCCTATTCTCAAACTCCCTCAGGTCACACCACAACTGGAAGTCCTGGGGAGTTAAGGTGAGGGTTAAGATTGTGATTAAGAGTTAGACGGGTTTGGTTATGGCTAGGGTTGGTGTTGAGCCGGAATGGAGCTAGGGTTAGGGGGAAGAGGGAGAGTAGAAAAGGACAAAGAGAGAGAGAAAGAAGTGTGAAATGTAGAGATGGCTTGTAAATGACTGGCCATTCACAATGGGTTACAAACTGCCGATCGTTCTCACTTGTTATAGGCTATACCTATTGCCTTACGAACTGCTCGGAGATGTTTTCAGTTTTTCTAAGATGTCAGACACAACAAGATATTTTTTCAAATTGTGATTTATCAGGGGATGTTGCAGCACCCCTACTTCCCGCGGCTATGCTTAGCACAGTGAGAGGCCGTTCCTTCTCTTGCTAGAACAAGACATAGGATACCTGCTGCATACTGGTGCCGACAAACCTGTCATTTCTACTAAACTGTCGGACACGGCTGAGAATCGCAATTCTAAGCAGTGTCCGACAACTTGACTTGAAGCCAATCACAGAGCACGAACCTCCACGTGGCAGGGACACAACAAGAAAATAAAAAAATAAAAAGAGGGCTAAGGGCAACCAGTGTAATCCTCTCCCTTTTCATCAGAATTGTTCTAACTAAGACAATAAAGCTTTACATTATTTGTTGTACATCTAGCTAAGGAGTGTTGTGCTTGAATAAGTTTTTTTTGTTAGGCTTGCTAATGTGCACTAGCGCATTAACGTTAGCTTGCTAACTGACAAATGCAGTCACAAACACTTTATATGAATCGAAGTGCAGCACAATGCACAAAACACTAAATGCCCTACTAAGCTAGCTATCTAGAAAGATGAATAATAAATCATTTAATTCACTCTCCACTATCCCACTCTGCCAGCGCCAGTTCGCATTCTAGCTAACGTTAGCTTAACAGTTAGCATCGTCATTATTTCCAGTAGCACAACATACAGTTGAAGTCGGAAGTTTACATACACTTAGGTTGGAGTCATTAAAACTCGTTTTTCAACCACTCCACACATTTCCTGTTAACAAACTATAGTTTTGGCAAGTCGGTTAGGACATCTACTTTGTGCATGACACAAGTAATTTTTCCAACAATTGTTAACAGACAGATTATTTCACTTATAATTCATAATTCGCCAAGAACTCAGAAAAGTCTGGTTCATCCTTGGGATGAATCCCAGAACAACAGCAAAGGACCTTGTGAAGATGCTGGAGGAAACAGGTACAAAAGGCTCTATATCCACAGTAAAACGAGTCCTATATCGACATAACCTGAAAGTCCGCTCAGCAAGGAAGACGCCACTGCTCCAAAACCGCCATAAAAAAAGCCAGACTACGGTTTGCAACTGCACATGGGCACAAAGATTGTACTTTTTGGAGAAATGTCCTCTGGTCTGATGAAACAAAAATAGAACTGTTTGGCCAGAATGACCATCGTTATGTTTGGAGAAAAAAGGGGGGGGCTTGCATGCCTCGGCATCATGTCGTGGGGGTGCTTTGCTGCAGGAGAGAGTGGTGCACTTCACAAAATAGATGGCCTCATGAGGAAGGAAAATTATGTGGATATATTGAAGCAACATCTCAAGACATCAGTCAGGAAGTTGAAGCTTGGTCGCAAATGGGTCTTCCAAATGGACAATGACCCCAAGCATACTTCCAAAGTTGTAGCCAAAATGGTTTAAGGACAACAAAGTCAAGCTATTGGAGTGGCCATCACAAAGCCCTGTCCTCAATCCCATATAACATTTCTGGGGTGAACTGAAAAAGCGTGTGTGAGCAAGGGGGCCTACAAACCTGATTCAGTTACACCAGCTCTGTCAGGAGGAATGGGCCAAAATTCACCCAACTTATTGTGGGAAGCTTGTGGAAGGCTGCCCGAAACGTTTGACCCAAGTTACACAATTTAAAGGCAATGCTACCAAATACTAATTGAGTGTATGTAAACTTATGACCCACTGGGAATGTGATGAAAGAAATAAAAGCTGAAATAAATCATTCTCTCTACTATTATTCTGACATTTAACATTCTTAAAATAAAGTGGTGATCCTTACTGACCTAAAACAGGGAAAATTTACTAGGATTAAATGTCAGGAATTATGAAAAACTGAGTTTAAATGTTTTTGGCTGTGTAGGTAAACTTCCGACTTCAACTGTATGTAGCTTCTCCACTGACTTAGAGGCAGCTGCTTCACTAAAAACAAAAACGAATCCATTGGGATTTAATTATAATGTTGCTAGTTATCTAGTTGTGGCCATCTGGCTCATATCAACAAGGGCTTACTACAAATTATAACTAGCTAGCAACATTATTAGAGAATCTTGCTAGATGGCTAACATTAGCTATCTACAGCAGGGACAAGCCAAACAAGCTACTGCCACCTTGTGGTCTGGAGTATTTTGACTATTGCATCGGTGGTGTGTCTGTGATACGTGAACAACAAAAAGTGAACTGCCAACAAGAGGTGCTAAGTACATCTCAACAGTCAATATCATTGGTGTGTCTGAGCCTTAAAGTGTTTCTGTTAGGAGAAGTTGAGGTCTTTTACCTGTAGCCAGGAGTGCCCCAGTGCTTTTCCCACACTGAACCTACATCTTACTGCAACCTGGAGCAGGTTGTTGATAAGACTCACCGCTAGAGAGAGAGAGAGAGAACGTCATGAGAGACTGATTCTACCTCCACACAAATAAAACGTTAGCCCAGGGCTAAGGAAATAAAATGTTTGAATGCTGATTCATTGGTTTCTGCACCCCACCTTAGACAAAACACTAGGGGGAGTGTTACTATTGAAATTCCTGCTGTTAGCCCAGGGCAGGCGGGTGTACAGCCCTACCCTCCAGTAAGATGTTAGCCCAGCGCAGGCAGGGGTAAAAATCTACCCTCCAGTGAGATGTTAGCCCAGGGCAGGCGGGGGTAAAGACCTACCCTCCAGTGAGATGTAAGCCCAAGGCAGGCGGGGGTACAGACCTACTTAATATTTATGAGGGAGACACTTTTGTGAAACAACCTTCCTGGGCGAGCCACCATACCCATCCAAGAAGTGGGGTTGAGGAGTCATGAAGTCAAATTGATACATAGTCACTTCAAAAATTATTGGCATCCTTGAGAAAGATAAACAAAAAATTATTTAAAAAATACTGAGCTATATTGTACGCTCAGAACAATTTGAAAATTATATTATGTTTTACTAATACAATTGCCCAGAAAAAAATAGATTTTCTTTAACAAGTAATAATTGTTATAACTCAAAAAGACAGGTCTCAAAATGACTGGCACTTCTTAAAAATCTTATCAAAAATGTAATCTGCATTAACGTCCAACTTTAAGTTCATCTAAACTTAATGAACTGTATTGTGGTCTTCCATGGCTTCCTGTTTCGCTGGGGTATAAAAAAATGAGGTAATCACACATGTAAAATCCATTTGTCATCCACCACCATGGAGAAAGGCAAAGGACTTACAAACGAAAAGAGAAAGGGTTGTTGACCTTCATAAAATCAGGTACAAACAGCTAAAAAGGGAAACAAAGTATACCACTTACCACTGGAACAGTGGTAAACTTGCCTGGTAAAGGACGCATGCGTGTCTTTTCCCCCACGCATAGTGAGGAAGATGGTTCTTGAGGCAAAGAAAAGTCCAAGGGCCACAGTTGGAGAATAACAAAACTTGGTGCCATCTTGGGGTCACCAAGATTCCAAAACTATAATTAGACACCACCTCCAATCCAATAGGCTCTTTGGAAGAGTTGCTAGGAGGAAAAAAGCCTTTTAAGCGCAACAACAAATGTAAACACCTGGAGTTTGCGAAACGGCTTTGGCACTTGGTTTGGAACCAGGTGCTTTGGTCAGATGAGACGACCGCAGAGCTCTATGGCCACGCAAACCAGTGGTGGGTTCACCATTGAAAGAAATATGCATAAGCAGAAAATAACCTCATGCCAGCTGTAAAATATGGTGGTGGATCACTGATGATCATTATGGGACTCTTTTGCTTGCATTGGTCCTACCAAGGGAAAAGAAACGTACCCTCTAGTGAGATGTTAGACCAGGGCAGGCGGGGGTACATGAAGGCAGCGTTGGTGATCTGCTGTCTGATGTCCTCGTCCTCGTTGAAGGGGAACGTTCCGCTCAGGCTGACGTACAGGACCACACCCACCGCCCACATGTCCAGCGAGCGGTTGTAACCATGGCTACTGATGACCTCGGGTGCCAGGTAGGCCGGCGTGCCCACCACCGACCGGCGGAACGACTTCTCGCCGATGATGCGGGCAAAACCAAAGTCGCACAGCTTTACCTGAGGGGGAGAGGAGTCGCTGTAAAGTCTGATGGAAGGATTATTTTACAAAGTAGACCGTCTTCAGAGACAAATTGATGCACACACACTGACCTGAGGGAAAGAGTCTGGGGAGGCCAGCAGTACATTCTCAGGTTTCAGGTCACAGTGAGCGATGTGTTTGAAGTGCAGGTAGCGCAGGGCCTCTAGAATCTACCCACACACACACACACACACACACACACACACACACACACACACACACACACACACACACACACACACACACACACACACACACACACACACACACACACACACACACACACACACACACACGTCTATGAGTCAACAAAGAATTCAAAATCAACTGAATTTTACATATTGACATATGCATCAAACTTATTTTTAAAAGGGCACTACTTTCCCCCTCTGGAGGCACTATTTGAACACCGCAGACTGTTGAAGAAATAGTCCGTGTCCTACCACTATGTGACCAGTACCTGTGTAACCAAGAAACGTGTGGTGCGCTCTGGCAGTCGGCCCTTCTCATTGGACAGAATCATCTCCAGCATATCTCCATGGAGCTTCTCCATGACGATGAATACGTGCTCCATGGTCTCAAACATGCCCTCCAGTAGAACTATACCGAGGTGGGACAGATTCTGAACACATACGCACATATTGAAAGGGGGAAACTAATATGACAACGGGATGTTCATTTCAAACACTCTACCTCCCCTGTAACACAAACGCAACATAAACAAACAAATCCAGAACCGTCACCTGTAGAATTGCCTGCTCGTTCCTCAACTGTCTCTCCTGTTTGGTAGGGAAACGGGTTTTGTCGATGACCTTGACGGCCACTGGCCGACCAGACTGTCTGTGGGTGCCTGGGGACGAGAGTAGACTCTCAGCTAGCCAAGTAATACAATGCTAATACCCTATATATAAATCGGAAGAGAAGAAGCTCATTGAGCCTAACAGGTAACGGTAGAGAAAGTATTTCTTCCAGTGTAAACGTCAAACCCACCTCCATACACCACTCCAAACTGTCCTGAACCCAGCACCTCATCAGTGAAGATCTGATACACGGAGCTGACATCCTGAATGACACACACACAAACATAAAAAAGGCCCACGCCAACATAAAACACAAAATGCGCGCAACACACACAGACACAGTGTTAGTTACTCATCGATCCATTTCAGACAACGAGACTCGAGAGCTCGTACATATAGATCCGTCAGCCACCCAAACCCACACACTTACCGGGCTTTTTCCACTCTGGGCTTCATGGTCTATAACAGAAAGAGTTCTCTCTTTATTAAAAGCACCAATTGTCAATCTCACCATTGTTATAGCACATGACCACGGAACTAAGTCTAACACGCATGAGGATGATGCCAACTTTACTTTAAAGCCTTTATGAAAAACAATGTGAGAGACCATCCGGTGGCAGGGCCCTCAGAACCCTTAGGGAGTTTGGCCCACTGACACAGGACACCGTGGAGGTGAGTTGGGGTTCGGGTCACCCACAGAACGTTCAGACAGAACCCGCAGTGACCAAACTCTCTAAATACTCGGCTCTGATGCCAGTCATTGGTCGATCTCTGAACAATACTCTAGTGCCCCAGTCCAAACATGCTACTTCTCCGACTCACCTTGTCCCTGTTTGTCCACCTGCCCGCTGTTCAGCACGGGCATCAGAGCCTGGCGTACGGCGGTCTCCCAGGCCTGTCCGTCCCGGCCCGCCAACACACAGTACACCAGTGTGCCCGTCACCACTTCGAAGGAGTGGGCACTGTTGTCGGGCAACAAGGGGACAGACAGCTGGGCGGGGCCTCGTACCTGCAGCACCTCAGATAGAGGAATCTCCTAGAGAGGGAGGGAGGAATGAATATAGAGGAAGGGAGACAGGAGAGGGTGTGGAGAAGGGAAGAAAAGGGAGGGAAAGAGTGAGAGACAAGGGAGAAGGGAGGGAGGAAGAAAAACACCTTTTGTTGATGTTCTATTTGGCCACAAGAGGTCAGTAATGTAGTGTTGAGGTGACTGACTGGCCTTGGATGGTAAATGCTAGAATGATAGATGGATCTTTCTTCCCCATTGAACCAACCTTGTAGTACTTGGTGTTGATCTCGTTCTGGTACAGAGTGATACTCTTCCAGTCCAATATCCAGTAATGACGTTTCCTCTGACAGAAACAATGAGAAAGTATGGTGTGAGTGTTTTCTCTGTGTGTGTGTGTGTGTGTGTGTGTGTGTGTGTGTGTGTGTGTGTGTCTGCATGCCTGCGTGCCTGCATGCCTGCCTGTGTATGTGTTCTCACCAGTGTGTCAGTGTTGGTGTGATGCAGTAGCCAACCCTCTCTCAGTACTCCACTGGCCTGTCTTTTAGTGTGACGGACTGACTGGACTACCCGCATTAGAGGAATATAACTACTGAAACATGGTCTGAGAAAGAGAGGGAGAGGGAGAGAGAGAGAGGGAGGGAGGAACCGATAAGAGGAATAATATAGAGAGAGAGAAGTAAGGAAGGAGAAAGAGAGAGATGAGAGAGAGTGGGAGGGAAAGAAGAGAGAACTTTTTTACAACTTTAATGACAGACACTCATGTACTACATACTCAAATTAATTATTATTATCAAAACTCAAAATGGAAACATACTGAACTTTACCATCCTATCATAGCCATTTAAAAAAAAGTATCTCTTACATGATTGGTGGCTGATGTCCCACTTCCTTGTTCTCGGCAAATGGAACCTCAGTAGACGGCTCGTCGTCTTCATCTTCTAGTGATGATATACTCAAGCTCATATCCTGCTCATCATCCTCTGTGTCGTTCTTGTAGCCGAGACTGGACACTGAGTCTGAGTCACAACACTTCCTACATCAATATTAAGCTACTAAGGCTCTGTTTGTGTCAATGAGAAGTGTGGCAGTTCTACTCTCTTGTCAAAGCATGTACATGGAATGTATCATTTTAAAGACAATTTCACTTTTTTTTCAACCAAATCTTTATTTTTGATGTAAATGTCATAGAAGTGTCCAGACACTTTTTTTGGTGATTTCTTTCAATTGGTTTTGAGAAACTTACCCCACCCGTAATATACTTCCTCATCTTGTTCTGCAGTTGTAGGGGCACAGAAAAACATGAGCAAAGGCTCCAAAAATACTCAAATATGTCCTTTTAGAAACGGCAACGGAAAGAATCGCTAAACAAGTGTCCGGACATTTACATCAAAAATAGAGTTTTTAACTTTTCCTTGAAGCACGTTCGACATGGACTCCATCGGTTAACAAGTTCATTGGCCTGTCTCACTCTGAGACTTTGTCTCTCACCTCCTTCCTCATTGGTGTTCCTCCTCTCTCCAGGACAGTCAGCGGGGACCAGGGAGCTCTCACAGCGACGATGGCAGTTCAGCTTACAGTCTGGAGAGAGAAAGAGAGAAAGCGAGAGAGGGATAGAGAGAGGGAGTGTGAGAAAGAGAGAGAGGTGAACTTTAGTACACCAAGACGACTGACACAGAAATAACACAAAACGTGAAATCGGACCAAGCGATCGAAAAACGTACGACTAGAGAAACCCCCCCCCCCCCCTAAAATAAAACCTGAAATCTATCAGCTGCTCCCATAACCACACACCCTATCTGAACTATGACCTCCCCCCCGACCCATCTCACCGGAGCATTGTAGGCCCTGGCGGAAGAGGCCTTTGAGGAGGTGGCGGCAGTGCTGGCACACGGTAGGCTTGGTGTAGCTGTGGATGTGGAAGGTGTGGGGCACCCTGGCCCTGCCTGTCTCACCGTCCTTTCCCTGGTCCACCCCCAGCCACACCGGGTGATCTGTCCATGACGGGGGTCTGGACCTGGGCTTGGACATACTGATCTAGACGTGGAGGGGAAGAGAGCAGAGAGGAAGGAAGGGGGTGAGGGAGAAGAAGAAAAAAGAGAGGGAAAAGAAAGGAAGAAAAAGAGATAGAGAGAGAGAGATTTTCAGGTCCTGCTGTTGCTGTTAGAAGCACCCAATATTGCCCTGTAACATAGTTATAGGTGTATCCATGTGAATACACGATGAGTGTTGCTGACATAGAATTAGAATAGAACGCACGCAGGTCTATGACATCGGCCACTGCAGTGTATGTTTCTAAACACTTCTACATTCACGTGGATGCTACCATGATTACGGATAGTCCTGACTGAATTGTGAATAATGATGAGTGAGAAAGTTAGAGGCATAAATATCATACCCACTCCAAAACGCTAACCTCCCCTGTTATTGTAATGGTGGAGGTTAGCATGTCTTGGTTGGTATGATATTTGTGCGTCTAACTTTCTCACTCATCATTATTCACAATTCAGTCAGGACTATCCGTAATCATGGTAGCATCCACATGAATGTAGAAGTGTTTAGAGACACATTCTATTCTTATTTACAACTATAAATGAATGTACCGTTCATATTTATTGGGCACAAAATAATATGAAACGCATTCAAAACAAACAGCAAACGCATCCAACATGTTTCTAGAGACAAGCGTGATGTAATCATTGCATGCTAGGAGTATGGGACCAAATATTACACTTTTGACTACTTCAACACACAACACTTTTGGTCCCCAAAAATGAGGGGACCACGTACAAAAACTGCTGTCCTTTCTAAACGGTTCACCCGATATGGATGAAAATTGCCTCAAATTGAAGCTGACAGTCTGCCCTTTAACCTCATAGTCAATTGTATCCTTTCAAATCCAAAGTGCAGGAGCACAGAGCCAAAACAACAAAACATCTGTCACTGTCCCAATCCTTTTGATGCTCACTGGATCTCTAAGCATTCTGACCTCCTCTAGACTGCCTCCTGCAGGTGTGGAGAGGGAGGGCGTCCGGGGCCTGTCGGGGGGGAACAGGGACAGGCTGGGGCCACACACACGACGCCGTGCGCGGCTACAGTCACTAGGCAACTGCAGCGCACAGCGCTTATGGAAGTCTAACCCACAACCTACGGAGAGAGACAGAGCGATGAGACATAATTGAGACAGAATCGGAGAATTGCTGAATAGATTGAGGTACAAAGACATATACCACTAAGAATTCAATACAATTCAACATTAAATAAATACTGGAGTTGCTCGCTGTGATTAAAGATAGGATATACAGAAAAGTACCGCTGTCTCCAATTCCTTACCTTCACATTTCAACCCCTGACGTATCAGTCCCCACAGCATCTCACCACAGTGGTGACAGAAGGTGGGGGTGCGATACGACTGGACAGCCAGCGAGTGTGGGCGGATCTTCATCTCCGTCACAGTAGCTGATCCTGAGTGAGATCAGAACGAGCAGATCGTCCGTCACTAGAGACTCATTAACCTCGGACGCTAACGCCTCGATCAGACCGGCGGCGTCAATGCATCAGTGCTGTGTCATAAATGCTGCAGTTCCAGCTCTTTTCATGATCCAAAATGTGTGTGGATGTGTGTGCAAGAAAAGTTCAACATTCACCTTTCTGCTACGGGTTCTGTCAAGGCTACGCTTGCAATTTGATGCATACGTTGGAGAAATCGTATGCACCACAACACAGAAACACACCGCTAATTGGCCCCTGCAACGAAACGCTGCAAGGCAAACGCAGCGCTCCTTTGGAAATGAATGTACTTCTGGCGTACAAAAATCCGATGACGCTGTCATTCTGATCGAGGCGTTAAACTCGTCAGTAAGTAGGATTCACCACGCGGTCAAAAGTAGCGCACTATAAAACGGAATAGGATGCTAGTTGGGACACAACTCCCAGGCTGACCTGAGAGGATGACCTCTATGAGGTCACCGTCTTGCAGTGGATCCTGGTCTGTGAGTCTGTGGAGGAGGTGTTCTGAGCCAGGCTGGTGTCTAAACAGGAGGACCTTCTCCCCCACGCCGACCACACTGCAGTCTGGAGCCTAAAATATCCAGAGACATGATCAATCAATCAGTCTGGTTCTGGGCTAGTTTATCGTCTGGATATGCATCATCAGAAGCATGCAGACAGACAGGCAGACAGTGGGCGTTTAGTGAGGAGAGAGACTGGTCATGGAAGAATGTGAGGGATGTCAAGCGTCATTGTCGTTAGATATTCAAATGTGATGGAAACAAGTTTGAGTGTGGGTTCATTTCCAGGCTTTCTGACTGTTAGTTTGTATGTTCGCTACCAAAAACAGGCAAAGTGCAATGACCTCTGGGGGGGGATTTCCAGATTATTCACACAGACCACATACAGGTTCACACTCAAACATTTACATTCAAGTCACTTAGCAGACGCTTCTGTCCAGAGCAATTTACAGTAAGTGCATTCATTTTAAGATTGCTAGGGGGGGGGGGGACAACCACATATCACAGTCATAATAAATAAATGTTTCCTGAATAAAGTAGCTATCAGCAGTCAGAGCTAGTAAGGAGGGATAAAGTCAAGTGCAAGTGTTAGCTCACAAGTATTATTGTTTTGGGGTGGGGGGGGGGGAGAGAAGGGGGTGGGGGGTGCTGTGGGATTATTTAAGACGCTCTTTGAAGAGGTAGGGGTTCAGATGTTTTCGGGAAGATGGGCAGGGACTCTGCTGTCCTAACTTCAAGGGGAAGCAGGTTCAACTATTGGGGTGCCAGGACAGAGAAGAGCTTGGATTGAGCTGAGTGGGAGCTGAGAGACCAGAGGTGAGAGACCAGAGTGCTCGGGGTGGGGTGTAGGGTTTGAGCATAGCCTGAAAGTAGGGAGGGACAGTTCCTCTTTCTGCTCTGTAGGCAAGTACCATGGTCAAAGACACCTACACAGACACGTACATACAGTACATTGCACATATGCGCACGCACACACACACACACACACTTGTATAACTAACCTTGTGGGGACACACAATTCAGTCCCCACAAAATCCTATTTTCCCAAACCCCTAACCTGTACCCTTACCATAGCTTGAGCAGGTGTGTGTGTGTGTGTGTGTGTGTGTGTGTGTGTGTGTGTGTGTGTGTGTGTGTGTGTGTGTGTGTGTGTGTGTGTGAGAGAGATGCAGGAGGAGAGGCTGTGGTTGGAAAGTAAGCTGCAGACACAGCTAAACCACACAGCAGCCCCACTGGCTAACATAGTAACAGGGCTATCGCTCACTGAGGTGTGGTAGAGACAGACACACACACACACACACACACAGAGACAGCGAGAAAGAGAGGGAGAGACAGAGAGAGGCAGAGAAATACATTTTAGCTACTGTGTTGCATCACACCAATAGTTAAAGGAATTGGCTAAACCATTCTTGACTTGGGGCTGGGGATGTTTACCTTGCGTTCTATGATCTCTGCCGCCAGTCTCTTGGCGTGGCGAAAGCTGAGCTGCCCTCTAGGCACCCACACCACCTCCCTGAAGAGGCCTAGCTGGAACTGGACCAAGGCAGGGCCGAGAGGTGCCTGGAGGGGCCCGGGGGCCGCGGGGTGGGAAGGTCGATCAGGGGTATCTGGGCTGGACCGGGTCACTGACATCCTGGAGAGAGAACCTATAGGTGCAGATAGAGATAGCGCTAGCGAGGTATGACAGAAAGAAGGCTGTGCACTTATAGGAGAGAATTAAAAGACGTCAGGAACAGAAGTACTGATGGGTCATGGATGCATAGGTACACTACAAATAACATGTATTCATATCGCACATTTCCTACATACACAGCAACTGAATGTACTTCACAGGCACGGAGCTTGTCAAGAAGTGAACAAAATAACAGAGCATATTGACATACTAGATTTTCTGTACTAAGTTCAAATCAGACAAACATGGCTACCGAGACACGGCACGGTACTTTCGGTGAGGGAAACCCCCTTACTTGATATTTCAGAGTCCATACAGTCTAGTTTACACCTCCCGGGCTCAGAAGGCTCCATCTTAGCAGCCCGATCTCCAGGCCTCGTTCAAAAGACACCGTGACAACTGAACAGTGGCTTCTGCTCTCAACCTTTTATTCAGAAGCACACTGGTGGATTTGATTTCCTCATGTGAGGCTGTAGGCTTATAACAGTGACAGGAAGCCACTGAGTAACACCCTCAGCCCAGAATGTGAACACACACACACACACACACGTCAACTTGATACTTACCAGAAGCCTGGTCCACCATTATCTTTTATCCAATAAATGTCACACTAGTTTGTTGGCTTACATGGTCTACAACTTGATCTCTTATGTTCCAGCAGGCGAGATGTGCATTTCAAACCAAGCCGTTTCATTGTGTCAAAAGAAATGACATCACACAAACAGATCAGGATCAGTTTGAAAAGTGGAGGTTTTCTTTATTGAACCTTTAATAAAATATACAAGGTTGTGGGCCCCTTAACAATGAAATCCGCTATACTGAAGTAGAGTGCATCACATAACAACCCCCCCCCCCCCCCCATAGCTACATTCTACAGATCCCATAGTAACACACTGACTCGGTGAGGGGTGTTTACTTCTACATGTGGTATGTATATATATATTTGGAAGAGAAATATACTGCATTTAGGTATGTGTGTTTTCCTTTTAAACATTCCTCGGTGTATAAATGCAGCCTCTTTAGAGATCTACAGACTACAGTCCACTAACTTCTACATATTTAGACAGCATGGGGATGTATATGTGTGAGATAATGCGCATGTACGCGTTGAGAGTAAGTTTGAGTGCGTGTGACAGAGGTCATACATGGGCAATTCTGTACATTATTTGCTGCAATGACGCAAAGCACTTTCCCCCCAATACTTCTCTCCAACGTGCCATTTCTTTTCAGTCACCAATTCTCACTTGTCGCCGAACAGAGATTCACATCTCTTTTTCCTGTCGCCAGTCTTCTTTTCCTCCTCAGCCCTGCTAGTCTGTATTTGTCACACACTTTAGCCTTTGTTCCGTCATTTCTCCCCACCAAGTAAAAATATATATCCCGTCCCCATCCCTATTCCACCCATGACAAAGCACTAGCAACACATTCAGAAGATGCTAATCGTTAACACCACTCTCAAAGACGTACAGTAATATACATTGTGGCCAAGTCTCTTGGTATCAGTCTTACAAACAAAACAATTAAAGAGGCAACACAGTGCACTCTCAATCCCCCCCCCCTCCTCCTGTTCCTCCCTCCCATCTCCCATGATAAAAGTAAAACCCAACATTTCAATCAACCATTCAGTGTTCAACAACAATAACCTGCACATCTTCACCTGAGGTTGGAGCCAATCACAGACAAAAATAGACCTAACGATGACAACGTTTGGTGAGAGGACGGTCATTGGTTAGATCATCCTAGAGCCATTTTCTGTGAACCGATCTGAAATCATTCCAATCAACAGTACTGATAAGGAATCCTTGTTTTATATAAAAAGAGATGGACAGATCATGCTCGCGTATTCAGTAAACGCCGACCAAGGAGAGAGAGAGAAGTTACAAGAACTAGAAGCATTGATAGTTACATACGGTTCGCCCGACGCTAACCTCTTAAAGAAACAGATACGGTACCTCGCTAAACTAACCAGAGAGCAGTACAACTACGTGGGAATCTAATTTGATTGGAGTAATGTGCTGTGGTGGCTGTGTCCATGCATTCCATTTATAGTGTGTCTGGAGATTGTACCGGGCCATGCCTAAGGGCTACACTGACTGAGATGCACTGTTTGTCCAACGTCAGCATTTCCAGTATTTCCCCCCCCAGGACTGAGCAGAACTAAGTTAGCCTCATATTCATTAGCGCACATCGTAGCAAAACTTTTTAGAGCAACAGAGAGCGAGCATTTCTTATTGGAAAAGTCCAGGTTGTCTTATGTTTCAGTCCATTTTCTTCAGTTTAGTGCCCAATGAATATGAACCTGGTCTCAAATCGGTTTGTGCTTCCGCCACCTGTTTGTGCTTCCGCCAATTGAGCTGTGTTCACAGGCAGCTCTATATGTTTTTTTTTTTTTTTTTAACTAATTGTTCTTTTGACCAATCAGATCAGCTCTGAAAAAAAGCTGATGTGAAAAGAGCTGATGTGATTGGTCAAAAGACCAATTAGTGGGAAAAATATCAGAATCGGGCTGCCTATGTAAACAGCCTTATTTATCAAGTTCAGAATTGTCTGGCAAGGCAACAAACGATAGCGTAGTTGGCTAGAGCGCAAACAAATCTGGACAGATCAGGCTATAGATTTCGGGGGAAATCCTACCTTCGGCATAAGTCAAATGTTCACTTGATGTCAAATGAGACCAAGTAATACATTTGACTAGAAGTTATATTCCCCCCTGTTTGATCTCCTCTTTAGTCTATATTCCCCCGTTTGTCTTTTCACTGTTCGACACTCACCGGCCAGTTTATTAGGTACACCACCGTGTTCACGAAAATAAATCGCTCCTACAGACAGTGAGTCACGTGGCCGTGGCTTGCTATAAAAAAGCAGGCAGACAGGCATCGAGACATTCAGTTACTGTTCGAATGAAAGCTAGAATGGGCAAAACGAGTGACCTAAGCGACTGAGCGTGGAATGATCGTCAGTCAGCGGCAGTCCTGTGGGCGAAAACAGCTCGTTGACGAGACAGGAGAATGGCAAGAATCGTGCAAGCTAACAGGCGGGCCACAAAGAGACAAATAACAACGCTGTACAACACTGGTGCGCAGAACGGCATCTTGGGAACGCACAACCTGTTAATCATTGTCACGGATGGGCATGTTTTTGAGTTAACTGACCTGGGAGTCCAGGTCTGTTGAATTTGGGCAACTGCTGAACTGATCAATTAGCTCAGATGTGGTGCCTAGTTGGATAAAAACCCTGCAGCACTCCAGGAACAGGGTTGCCTACCTCTACAATAGAGCATCTTTGGGACGAGATGGAACGGGCCGTTCACAGCATGAATGTACCGCCATCCAATCTGCAGCAACTGCGTGATGCCATAGCATCAGCATGGACCAACATCCCTGTGGAACGTTTCCGACACCTTGTGGAATGCCCCGAATAATTCAGGCTGTTCTGGAGGCAAAGGGGGGGGGGGGGGTCCGACTAGAGGGGTAATCTAACAAACTGTCCGTTGAGCTTATTTACTCCCGGTTTCTCTTCACTTGTCTGACATTCTTCCAGCATCTGTCTCCCCAACAAAGGTCCTCCTATGCTCTAACAAGTGTAAACAAAAACTGTCTGTGCTATATACAAAGAAAGAAATATGAAATAACTTAAACCAGTATATACATAACAAAAATTCAGAAGGCAAAATAGTGAGCTTGAACTGGTCAGTGCTGTTTTTCTCCCATTTGATGTTTACATACAGACATACTCCGATTATTTTCCATCATCCCAAAACTATTGTGTACAGTCTTTGCCCTTGCTGGATCTTCTAACAGCTGTAGTTCATACCTCTTGCAACTCGTCTTAAAAACATATATGATTTATATCGCTCTAGCACTGTGCTATCTATTGAACAGGTTGTTAGCGTTTGCAGTATTCATGCCACTAGTAATCAATGAGTGTGATGCTTCTCGAAGACAGGTAAACTAGTTCTATTCTGATTTCTAAGGCCGAGTGTCCGCACCAGAAGTACCAGGCAGTTAGGATAGACATCTGTCATGTTGCAATAATAATGACTCGCTAATTAGTGCAAACATTCCATGTTCTAGTATGCAGCATGCCGTGTTAAATATTATTTTTCTGTACTGTTTGATGCCAGCGAAGTATACAGTGAAGCAGGTCGACACAGAGATTTGTCACAAAAAAGCCATGTCAAGTCGTGTTTTTCTCGATAATTTTTCTTCAGAAAATGTCTTGAATGCGAGTGTTGGACCTGAAGTGTGTTTTGATCACATCGGACAGCCAACAGTTTCTTCTCATTGGCCCTTCCTCCTCCTGGTCCCGCCTCCTGTCTGTTTAACCAATCAGGGAGCTGCGTCTTGACAAGTCCACGTTGCTGGCGCTCAGTCCTCTGCATTCCGAAAGGCCCGTGTTGGCATCCTGGAGAGAGGGAGGGAGTCAGGAGGGATATTCCAAGAGTGATAACGGAAAAAAAAAAAAAAACACTAGAATCAT
This sequence comes from Salvelinus fontinalis, assembly GCF_029448725.1. Lineage (NCBI taxonomy): Eukaryota > Metazoa > Chordata > Actinopteri > Salmoniformes > Salmonidae > Salvelinus > Salvelinus fontinalis. The sequence goes on from NC_074675.1 coordinate 31,002,618, forward strand.
GTAGACTAAATCTGAAACTGTCCAAGTCTAATCCTTTAATCTCAATGTTTAACTCAGGACTTGTTTGTGCTCTGCCTGTGTCAGCAGTCCTTGACTGATAACTAACAGGTTAATTAATAACTATATGTGATAGTGAGGGGGGTTAACCATGTGCCGCTGGTACCTGTGAGGGGTCTTCTGCACTCTTGTTGAGGAAGTTGAGAGAGCTCGCTCTCGTCATCCTAAGGATCACGCAGACAATCTTTTAGGCTTCAATAAAAATGTCATTGCTTGGATTTTGCTTGACTGTTATTATCAGTTTTACGAACCACGGTGCGTTGCCATCTCCCCACCAAAGAAAAAACCCTGAGGGAAACACTATTTCATGCACGGTATGAGCAGTGACGGGGCTAGGGACACAGTCTCTCTCTCACCCTGGGTTGCAGGGCTCCTGGGGGCCACTGCCCTGTAGTTTCTTCACCAGCATCTCACTGCTCCTGCGCAGGGCGTCGCGGATCTTCCCGAAGGAGCCGCTCCGACGCAATGAACCATTACCCTCCTGAGAAAACAAGACAAACACACCCGCGTCAAGGATGGGCCTCAAAACAATAAATCAAAAGTCATTTGAGGTATTTGATTATTTTTCATTGTCTTCTATCAATGTTTTGCTATTTGCATTTTTTTTGTGGTGTTTTGCTGAATGCATCCAGGTTTAGTAACGATGTCAGCTTGTTTATACTGTTTTATAATTGATATAATTAGCTAATTCCCCGATACTTTGGGAGTAAATGACATGTGATTGTACGCCTTTTCATCATACATTAAACTGTATATGCATCCCCATAAAAGCCCAACCCCCCCCAAAGACAGAGGTTTCGTACCCCATTCCACTCTGCTCCATCATCTCCCTCACAGTCCCCCCGCTGGGGACCACTAAAACCCTCCCGGTTCTGACGTCGCTCCCCCCCTCCAGGGGCCCCATCCTTCAGGAGCTCCACCACCTTACTCTGGTTAATGGCATCTATACCCTGCGAGAGGAGGAGGGGACGAAAGAGGGGAGCGATAGAGTGGGAGACAGACGATTCATTCTAAATGTCCGCTGGGTTAAAACAGAGTGCATTCAGAGCTTTAAGGCTCTAGGCCACAACCGAGGGTAATTGCACTGCCAGTGTGTCCCGAGTGCTTGTACCTGCTTTATTAATGATTGTGTAGTAATTGCTTTTTGACTGATTGTAGAGTACCTGCTTGCGTCAGTGATCGTGCAGTACCTGCTTGCGTGTCTTGGTAGCACACTCCTCCAGTGTCTCAGCTGCCTCTAGTTTACCCTGTCTGCGGTACAGCGCCCCCAAGCTCTTCAGGGTGGTATTGACCGTTGGGCTAACAGGAATTAAGTACACGCCAATATCATGTCATTACGGAAGTCCAGAGAGGACATACTGTTTGAATAAAAAAAATATTCCCTCGTTATGTCGAGAGCACAACTTATTTCTCATGATCACGACATTACAAAAGTTGTTACATCGAGATCCCGAAAGAAACTCTAAATAGCAGTGGATGTATTGATGACAGATTGACAGTATGGGCTGAGACAGCAGAGCCCATGGTCAATCAGCACATACATTTCATTGATTGTTACAAGGGATGGTACATTTTATGCTAACATCAAGTTTTCATTTGTGTTTGGAGCTCATTATCAGTTTATAAGAATGTTAGGAAGCTAAATGTCCCTTACCTTGAGCTAAGAGCTCGTGGGGCATTTAAGCCCTGAACAATGCCTGACAGGCAGCTTTGCTTCCAAGCCTGTGTGCCACCCCCCAAGACCACGGCCAAACGCATGCAAGCAACAATGCAGCTAACTTGGCTAGTCTTGCGAGTGAGTGATCGAGTTAGCTAGCTAGTCTTGTTAGCTAGATAGCTAGCTTGTTATCTATGCTGGTTGTTAGCTTGCATAACTGACATGTGTATAATTGTAATGGACACTTCATGTTTCCTGGATAGTATTTACATTTACAGAGTGGGTGGGTGGGCCCCCCTCCCCCCATTTCTGACAGGCATATTAACAGTCAGTGCAATATGTATATGATCAAGAGTGGGTGTGCTCTATTCCTGGCAGGCTGATCAGATTCAATAGCTGTCTCAGGATGCTGCATTGTTGGCTGTCTACAAGAAGCCTTACCTATAAAACAGAATAAAAAAGGCAGCATCCTGTCTTTTCAGCCTCTAAAGCTGGAATTTAATCTGATCAGCCTGTCAGGAATGGAGCTCCCCATTGTAAATGTAAATATGTCCCTTATAATTATACACATATCAATTATGCAAGCTAACAAGACTAGGCAAGTTAGCTGCGTTGCTCCTTGCATGAGATTGGCTGTGGTCTTGGGGCAGCACGCTGCCTGGGAGAATAGGCTGCCTGTCAGGCATTGTTCAGGGCTTAAATCCCCCACAAGTGCATTGCGATCAATGCAGCCACTGGGCTCCTTGAGGAAGTGGTTATTGTGTATGTGAACAAATGAATGAATGAATGAAGCACGGTACTTTTGGTTCTCTCGTAATCTTGAAAAAGCAACTTTTATTACGTAGTGATCATGAGATAAGTTGTGATCGAGACATGGGGGATTTTTAAATGTTATTCATATGTCCTTTCTGGACTTCCATATATCATTAAAGCACAACATTAATATGATTTAGAACACTGAGTTGTATTTCTCACATTAAAATGGATTTGGAATACTAACTCTTACCTGTCAACTTTGCAGGCCTTGTACCAGCTCCCATATTCTCCATAGGGCACAGCATCCTTCCTCTTCGCCTGAGCAAGCGACAGAGAGAGAGAGAGAGAGAGAGAGAGGGATGCAGAGGCAGGCAGTGATAGTCCAGCGACTAAGGGAAATAAGTTTTTAATAAAACCACCAAATTTCAAACACCACTAGGTCAAGTCCTTAGAAGTGTTTTTAGCTATAGTGCCATTGTAGATCTTTTATATTTCCAATATGGCCACCAGCTCTGTGGGGCCATATTGGACAGGTGTCACATGGCCATATCTCAAAAATAATAGGTACGTGCAGCCATTGGGCAAATGATGGCTTAGCATGTTTGAGGGAGTTTGGAGAACACAAAAAAATGGCATAAACGTGCCACATATACACATTGGCCACTTTAGTACTGGGTAGGACCCCCTTTTGCCTCCAGAACAGCCTGAATTCTTAGGGGGGGGGGTGGATTCTACAAGGTGTCAGAAGGCAACAATGTTCAGATACGCTGAGGCATTCAATCATTGCTTAATTGGTATCAAGGGACCTAACTAGGGTTAGGCGGTTTCCAGACTTTCATACCGTCCTTTTCTCATTCTGGGATTTACGGTATTACTGGTTTAGTTCACAAGGGGGCGCCAAAACGCAAAGACAGACAATTTGGCATTTGTTACCAGGATGCTAACAAAATTAGCACAATAGCGAATTTCCATGGAGGCTGCTAGCTAAATATGCTCATGTGCGCAAACGAAAATAAAGAATCGCAAAGACAGCCATTCCAGCTCATAGTTAAACATATATAGGTAGGCGCTACTGAACATCATTTTGGTGAGTTTGGACATTTACAAGCGAATGGAGCCACTAGGGCAAAGGGCCTGCTCTGCTTGGAAAAGATGGGGGAGGAGCAGTCAGGGCAAGAACAGAGAGAAAACTGCAAGGGAAATCACTACACAGCAGGAGCAGCTGTACAGATATCTCATCCAAAGGGCTTTGACTTCTCAAACACGGCAGAAAGCTTACACAATATGATGCCCAGTCGCAACTTACTTAGATAACGCGACCCCTAAGTTTAACTTGCTGGTTAACGCAGAATTCTTCATTTTTCACACAGAAAAAAAAAGATAACAGGCGTAAGTAATCTCATGCTGCATTTCGTAAACGCAGATCTAAAATGCTTGTTTATTGTCATTTCTTTGCGTCAGACGCATTGTGCTTCGGTTCCGCTTCTCTACCAAGATGAGGATTCACCAAACGGCCATTGTATCAGCAGACAGCGCTCTGACTGACGTGCAGCCAACCTACCTCCGGTAAAAGTGAAGCAAAACCTTAGCACATGTAGCTGGCTACATTATTTCTACGATAACGATCAGAAATATGATGGCCTTTGCATCGTTTTTGGAAAAAACAAATTTACTTGCGGCCGCCAGCCAAATAGTGTTCCACTTCTGATCATGAAAATGAAGCTATTTTACGCCGAATGTGTTGCACTTTAATGTCTTTTTTGTGAAGAAAAACTATAGTTGCACGTCCCTGATCACTCTATTGAACCCAACAACAACAACAAAAAACACTTGACTTTCAATATAAAAAGCGACCCCTGTCAATACACAGCTGGACTCACGTGCTCCAGCTTTCACCTGCTGTGCTATTTACAAACAAACACATAACTGGCTCAACTGTTCTGGGGAACTAGAAGCTTCATAATGTTAAAAAATTTGAAGGGTGAAATGAAGAACGTGCTTCATCGCTTAACGCATTACAAAAGTTTACTGCGGGTATTTTTTTTTTTTTAAAGGAAAAAAAGTGACGTTTTCCCTGAAGTCTGCTGCTTACAATGACACAATGATTTAACATACTCTGTCAATTTCAAAAAATGTGACACCAAACCTGCCCTGCACACGTCTCTCAAGGTAAAATCCCATAGTAATGCATTATGTCCAGCAAGGAGACAGGTAAACCCATTTTAACCAAATGCCTTTGTGACGACAAAAAAAAACAAAAAAAAACTGCGATGGCACTATAGCTAAAAACACTAGGGACTTATCCTAGCCGTTTGTGTAATTTGGTGCCTTTACCACAAAGTCCACAGTTGCCATAAAACGTTAGGCTTAGCCGCTGGACTATTAGCAGCAGTAGAGACAATTTACGACCTTATTATAAAGCCTCCGTTATTACATGAACGTTCTCCCTCTCAGTCCTATTAGGTCTACCTATCCATCAGAGTTAATAGCCGGACAGGGTCATCAAGTAACCGGACCGTGGTTCAGTTCACCATACAACAGGTTCATACTGTAAACTACCTTGCTCTCCTCTCTCTCCTCCGCATGCATCCAGATAGGTTTGTTGTCATCTGAAAAGAGAACAGAAGATATAGGGGGGGGGGGGGGGTTATCAGTGTCACTTTTATTTGTACATTCATATATCTTGTTGCATGGACCAAAACGTGTAGGAATGTAGGTGTTCCCCTCACTGGACAAAGAAGGGATTTGAATTTAAAATCAAATGGATTGATTTATGGCATATTACTCATAGGATTTAACCTCTCCGTGTCAGTGTGTGCTCATTTCACTAATTAAACCATAAAATCAACACACTTAACTTGTGTAGGGGTGGGGGGATAGAAAGTGGGTTATGCTGGTCTGTGCCATGCTAGCTAACCAACGCCAAAGCCCTCTACTGTGCTGTTCTGAGTATGTAAGGGTTTGATTTGCTTAAGGGCAGTGATCTGGACACAGTGGTGAATTAAGCCGCTCCACGCACGACCGATTAGCCCCGATCTCCTGAACAGACCGGTCAGGACACGGCCGCGCACGGCCAGCCAATGACCACAGGGTTTACTGGGCAGTCGTGGCCAGAATGAAGACTTCATAGAGTCGGTAGGTCTAGTGTGGTGGTAAATGTAGAACCGGGCAGTGTCCCAAATGGCACACTATTCCCAAAGGGCTCTGGTCAATAGAAGTGCACTATACGGAATAGGGTGCTATTTTGGGACGCAGGCCCGGTCCGTCAATGTGATTGTAGCAGACTCACTGTTGACTGAGCCAAAGTCCTTCTCGTGGGCTCGGGTCAGGATCTCTTTGTACAGAGACTCAGCATCCTTGAACTTCCCCTGTTTGAGGTAGCATGTAGCCTAAAGAGAAAAGAGGAAACGTACACAGGTTTAAAATGACAAACATTTCACATCAACGCATAAAAGCATGTACATCTATTAACAAAACTGTGGATTAAAATATCACGTTTTAAGTTTCCCAAAACTGTTAATTCTTTAAGATTAGACTGCATTAATTTGTACTGCCCTATACTGGAAATTCGGCTAAATGAGCATCTGAGGTATTCCAGAATATTCTCTCTCCCTCCCGCTTCACCTCTCTCTTCCTCCCTGCTTCCCCCCTCCCCCTCCATATTCCTCCCCCCTCCCCATTCCCCTCACCAGGTTGTTCTTCGTCTTGGCTACGTTGGGGTCATCAGCTCCTAGTTTGGACTGGTAGATCTCCAGGGCTCGTCTGTAGTAATACTCCACCTCCTCGTACTTTCCCTGGTTCTGACACAGCAGGGCCAGGTTGTTCAGCTGCTTGGCCACGTCAGGGTGGTACTTCCCCAGGACCTGAACACCACAGGCAGCGAGACACACATGAAGACTTACTTTAGCTACAATGAAAGGAGATGAGAGTTCTCTCTGGGCACTACACATGTTGGAGTCACAAATGCAAGTAAAATCACGAGTGTTATTCTGTGTACCTTCTCTCTGATCTCCAGGGCTCTCTTACAGAGGGGCTCAGCCTCCTTGTACTTGCCCCTCTTCCCGTAGAGCACGGCCAGGTTGTTGAGAGTGGCAGCCACCGCAGGGTGGTCCTTCCCCAGAGTCTTCTCTCTGATGGCCAGGGCATCGTTCAGCAGGTGGGCTGCCTCTTTGTACTTGTTCTGGTCCCTGGAACACAAATATAATTCCAGGTAAGAAGATTTGCACAAGCACCATAATTAAGCAGTAAGTCTCGATTCGTTCTTCTACCCGGCTATCCACACATCCTCTCCGCACCCAATCATCTTTTTCGATGAGTACATCCAGCCGTCCCTTGACCCCTATCCACCTATTCACCCGTCCAGCACTCCATCTCCCGCACTCTCATTTCTCCCTTCCTTCCCCTCTCACCTGTAGACGAGGGCCAGGATGTTGAGCATGGTGGCCACGTCGGGGTGGTCGTGTCCGGAGGTCTTCTCCAGGTCCTCCAGGGCCTGTTTGCAGAGGGGCACGGCCACCTCGTACCTCCCCTGGGAGGCGTACTGGATCACCAGGTTGTGGAGGGTCCTCAGGCGGGCCGGGATCTCGTAGCCACCCTGCTGGGCCGCCGCCTCTCCGCTGGGCTGGGCTGGAGGGGAGATGCGGAGGGGGTTAAAAGTGACTCACTCTTGATACTTTGTTCGGACAGAACGAGGGGTTCCAAATAAAAAAAAAGGGCTTTCATTCTTGGTACAGAATGGCTAGTTTACGCTGAGGTACAACTGTAGCATGTTAAGATACAACGCTTATTTCAGAAAGGAATATCTGAGATGACGATATGTCATTTATTTCACATCAATTTTTTTTTTTTTTTATAGAAGTGGCAGTGTCAGTTACCAAAATGACAAATCAATAAATCAACTATCACAAGTCTAACCCTTCTGTAACCCCAACCATATCTAAACACCCATCGTCTTCAACATTACCATCTAACCCCACGTCTACCGGGTCCCCTCAACGGGGATTCTCCTCGGCCAATCAATGGTCCTACCTTGTCCCTGGTCGTCGTCGTTGGGGAACAGGTCGTCGAGGCTGTCTTTGGACGTCTCGCCTGCAGCCTTCTCCTCAGACGGAGACACGTCGTCGTCAAACTTCTTGATCTTGTTCATGAACTCCAGGTGTTTCTTCTCCTCCTCCAGCTGGGCAACACTCTGCTCACTACACTGCAGCTTGCTCTGGGGGAGGGGGGGGGGGGAGAGGTGAGTGGGAAGGAGGGAGGGGACATTTTGGAAACGGCATGCATTGGAAAGGCTTAAAGTGATCGTATACTCCAAAATCCCTAAGATGTTGACCGCCCTCGAACGCAACGTTGAGATGAGTCCACACCCCACACAGTCGGTTGTGTAGGTGGGTGATATGGACTCATCCAACAGCCCCAGAACATTTAACCACCGAGGTCCGAAAACAAAAGACTTTAACATTGGAGTGAATGATGCCGTGTCCAGTGCTGTATATATATATATAAAATGTGGATTTGGCTGTAGTGTGTCTACCTGTGTTCCTGCCAGTTCGTCTCGTAACCACTGGTTCTCCTGACACAGTCGTCTGACCTGGGCTCTTAGCTTCTGCTTCTCAGACTCAACCGCACTCAGGTGGCCCGACAGGGCAATGATCACCTGGACAAGGGGGGAGGGGGGTTAGAACCAGCTCTTATTTTCAATGACAACGCGGCGAGAGAGGGAAACGAGAGAGGGATGAGGGGGTTCAAATAAACAAGGAACGCTGCAGGAATGAAACTAAAACAACAAAAAAAAGGGGAAGCGGCTAGCTTGGGGGCCAGGCTAGGAAGAAGTGAGGAGCATTGCAGAATGTTTACCTGGGATTTGGACTGCGTGCGTGACTGTTGTAACCGGTTCCAAAACAAGTGCAAGGAATCTCCTTCATGGAGGACAATCCTTCTATTATAGTCTGGTCTATTCAAAAGAGGGCGGGGAGTTGTCTTCAGGGACCTTCTTTTATGCCGTTCATGTTATATCAGACGATCTGTACGCAACCCAGATTCCCACCGCTACCTTCCTACAGGAGCAACTCTCATATCCTCGTGATGAATCACCCTCCTCACGCTCTATGAGGCATGAATCTAAATTCATCCTCTCCTTCAAGTCTTAGTCACAGCGTATGATGAACTAGCAATAACCCACATCGAGCACCAGCATCCTCCCCCTCTCCATTCACCTCCACTCTCCCATCATTTCATTATCATCCCTTACGTCTCAAGACTGAGCCTCTTCCGCTCACCCACTCCCTGTCTCTTTCACTCCCCTGTGCCCTCCCTCTTTCTTCTTCCATTTGTCTTCTGCCTCGCTAGTCCTCACCCTCTTCACACCACAACCCTCATCTCGTTCCTACCTGTGCCTCTCCCAGGCCCAGTTCGATGGCCTCAAGGCTCTTACGCAGCAGGCCTGACTTCTCCTGGGCAGCGGGTGGCTGTGTGCAGTCCAGCAGGGAGGTGAGGAGCTGGGCATGCTCCCCGCGGAGGGTCTCCAGGCCCTGCATCACAGCCTTGGTGTTGAGCACTATCTCATCCTGGGTCAGGCGCTCCAGGGCCTCCTCGCTGCGTGGGTACACCATGGTGGAGATAACCCGGGTTCACACACACTGTAGGAAGGGAGAGAGGGGTTAGATAGGGACTGGTCTCATGTTACCATAGTCCTAATCTTGTACAGAGAGCTTGGAATTGATGCTAGTTTGAGGAAGAGCCATGTATTCAGACCCATTGACTTTTTCCACAGTGTTACATTACAGCCTTATTCTAAAATGTATTACATCAAAAAACTTCCTAAGCAATTTACACGCAATACCCCATAATGACAAAGCAAAAAAGGTTTTGAAATGTTTACTCATTTATTAAACAGAAAAACCCCATTCACATTCAGTACCAGTCAAAGTTTAGACACACCTACTCAGGTAGCCTAGTGGTTAGAGCGTTGGACTAGTAACCGAAAGGTTGCAAGTTCAAATCCCCGAGCTGACAAGGTACAAATCTGTCGTTCTGCCCCTGAACAGGCAGTTAACCCACTGTTCCTAGGCCGTCATTGAAAATAAGAATTTGTTCTTAACTGACTTGCCTAGTTAAATATAGGTAAAAAAAAAAAATATTCAATGTTTTTTTCTTTATTTATACTATTTTCTACATTGTAAAAGAATAATGAAGATATCAAAGCTATGAAACAACACATATGGAATCATGCAGTAACCAAAAAGTGTTAAACAAATCAAAATATATTTTATATTTGAGATTCTTCAAAGCAGCCACCCTTTGCCTTTGACAGCTTTGCACACGCTTGGCATTCTCTCAACTAGCTTCACCTGGAATGCTTTTCCAACAGTCTTGCTGGAGTTCACACATATTCTGAGCACTTGTTGGCTGCTTTTCCTTCACTCTGCAGTCCAACTCATCCCAAACCATCTCAATTGGGTTGACGTTGGGTGATTGTGGAGGCCAGGTCATCTGATGTAGGACTCCATCACTCTCCTTCTTGGTCAAATAGCCCTTACACAGCCTGGAGGTGTGTTGGGTCATTGTCCTGTTGTAAAACAAATGAGAGTCCCACTAAGCGCATACCAGATGGGATGGTGTATTGCGGCAAAATGCTGTGGTAGCCATGCTGGTTAAGTGTGCCTTGAATTCTAAAGTGTCACCAACAAAGCACCCCCACATCATCACACCTCCTCCTCCATGCTTCACGGTGGGAACCACACATGCAGAGATAATCCGCTCACCTACTTTGCGTCTCACAAAGACGCGGCGGTTGGAACCAAAAATCTAAAATGTTTGGTTCCAAAGGACAGATTTACGCCAGTCTAATGTCCATTGCTTGTGTTGCTTGGCCCAAGCAACTCTCTTCTTATTGGTGTCCTTTAGTATTGGTTTCTTCACCAATTCGACCATGAAGGCCTGATTCACGCAGTCTCCTCTGAACAGTTGATGTTGAGATGTGTCTGTTACTTGAACTCTGAACCATTTATTTGGGCTGCAATTTCTGAGGCTGGTAACTCTAATGAACGTATCCTCTGCAGCAGAGGTAACTCTGGGTCTTCCTTTCCTGTGGCAGTCCTCATGAGAGCCAGTTTCATTATAGATCTTGATGGTTTTTACTTTCAAAGTTCTTGAAATTTTCCAGATTGACTGACCTTCATGTCTTAAAGTAATGACGGACTGTTTCTCTTTGCTTATTTGAGCTGTTCTTGCCATAATATGGAATTGGTCTTTTACCAACTAGGGCTATCTTCTCTATACCAACCCTACAGATTGCCTCAAACGTATTAAGGAAAGACATTTCACAAATGTACTTTTAAAAGGCACACCTGTTAATTTAAATGCATTCCAGGTGACTACCTCATGAAGCTGGTTGAGAGAATGCCTTGATGACAGCTTTGCACACTCTTGGCAAAGGGTGGCTACTTTGAAGAATCTCAAATATATTTTGATTTGTTTAACACTTTTTTGGTTACTACAATTCAATATGTGTTATTTATTTCATAGTTTTGATGTCTTCACTATTATTCTACAATGTAAAAAATAGTACAAATAAATAAAACACCCTTGAATGAGTAGGTGTCCAAACTTTTGACTGGTGCATCCTGTTTCCATTGATCATCCTTGACATGTTTCTACAACTTGACTATATAAGGTCCCACAGTTGACAGCGCATGTCAGAGCAAAAACCAAGCCACGAGATCGAAGGAATTGTCCGTATAGCTCCGAAACAGGATTGTGTCAAGGCACAAATCTGGGGAAGAGTACCAAAAAAGCATTGAAGGTCCCCAAGAACACAGTGGCCTCCGTCATTCTTAAACGGAAGAAGTTTGGAACCACCAAGACTCTCCCTAGAGCTGGTCGCCCGACCAAACTGAGCAATCGGAGAAGGGCCTTGGTCAGGGAGGTAACCAAGAACCTGATGGTCACTCTGACAGAGCTCTTGAGTGACCATCAGAATTCCTCTGTGGAGATGGGAGGTCCTTTTGGAAGGTTCTCCCAACTAACTCTGCAGCACTCCACCAATCAGGCCTTTAAGGTAGAGTGGCCAGACGGAAGCCACTCCACGGTAAAAAGAACATGACAGCCCGCTTGGAGTTTGCCAAAAGGCACCTAAAAATACTCCCAGACCATGAGAAACAAGTCTGGAGGAAACCTGGCACCATCCCTACGTTGAACCATGGTTGTGGCAGCATCATGCTGTTGCAATGTTTTTCAGCATCAGGGACTGGTAGACAGGTCAGGATCAAGGCAAAGATGAACAGAGCAAAGTACAGAGATGTCCTTCATGAAATCCAGCTCCAGAGAGCTCAGGACCTGACAGTGGGGCAAAGATTCACCTTCCAACAGGACAACGACCCTAAGCGCACAGCCAAGACAACACAGGGGTGGCTGTGGAACAAGTCTCTGAATGTCCTTGAGGATGGACATGAACCTGATCGAACATCTCTGGAGAGACCTGAACATAGCTGTGCAGCAACACTCCCCATCCAACCTGACAGAGCTTGAGAGGATTTGCAGAAAAAAATGGGAGAAACTCCCCAAATATAGGTGTGCATAGCTTCTAGCGTCATACCCAAGAAGACTCCGGAATGTAATCCATGCCAAAGGTGCTTCAACAAAGTACTGCGTAAAGGGTCTGAATTCTAAAAATCTGTTTTTGCTTTGTCATTATGGGGTATTGTGTGTAGATTGATAGTGGGGGGGATTTTATCCATTTGAAAATAAAGCTGTAACCTAACAAAACGAGGAAAAAGTCAAGGGGTCTGAATACTTTACGGAGGCACTGTATACAGCATATAGAGATGAAAACTACAAGACACCGCAAGAATATGTCTGATGAGATTATTACAAGTATGACATATATGCAAGGCTGAGCGTAAAAGGACGAAACTCCCTCCAAATAAATGATGCCCAATCAAGATATTTTGTTCACACAACTGTTCAGTCTGTTACCAAAAACCAACCAAGGCACAGTTCATTTCTCTGAACCCTGTGCCTCTACTCCAATTGGACTAATCTTTTGATCTTGAGAAAATAAAGTAAGGAACTGTAAGCGTTTCGGTTCCAAACCTATTCTATACATAGTTTGAGTGGCGCTACCTTAATCCGTTTTTCTCCCGAGAGGACAGAACTGAGAGGACAGAACTGACTAAATAGAATAATTTAATTATTAATGTAAACAAACTGATCGTTGCAGGTGGAGTGATCAGAAATGCACTACTCTGCAACTTCTCCACTTTGGCCGAGCACCTGTTCTGTTCTCGCCGCCGCCAGGAGGCCCCCATCAACACCACCACTCCGCCCACCCCATCCATTGACCGCAATGCACCAATATGAGCGATCCCGTAATCTCTTATCCTTTTGCCACAGGCACAGCTAACAAGCCTCTCACAAGCTGTACGTGACGTTTGGCAATGTGCAGGTGTTATCATCGATCCATTAAACTGTCAATTCGTGTTAAGTAGTAAAATATGGGCCGACACACTCCAGGATTCGCCCCCCTCGCAGGATGACAAGAAATGGGGGAGAATCAATGAAGGTGACGGATAGAGAACGTTACACATAAATAAAATACATTTAGTCTGAGAGACTTATTGTATTATAAGATATGCATACTATAGTATATACGATAACTACCACACTCACACGTAGGATCGTGTGCTACAAAGCACTCCAACATTATTGTAAACATTGGCAGGTTTGAGCGAGGCCCAGCGAGAAATATGCTGCTGCGAGGTCTTTCTGCACGGATGCGGTCGTGGGGTGTAAGTCTGTCTCTATACTGTTTCACGATGACTAAGAATAACAATTGGCTCAGCACTTACAATAAGCGATGGCTCATCAAAACAATGTGAAGAACCAAGACGAGCTCGATTGGCAACATCGGTAGAACGTTGGTAGTGATACATTTCACGAGCATGGGGAGAGGCAGTGATACGTCGGCGTAGCTTATGATTTACTAGTTTCTCTCTTTGTTGGACTCAAAAACATATTCCAATATAACTCATACACGTAATTAAAAATAAAATAAAAAAAACACTCAAAAGACCTCGTGTCGGCCATACGTTACCTTCATCGAAACGGTTCTATTTTCCCAAGACAAGTGCGCTGCTCCTGGCTACCTCGAGCTCAAACAAGGCACGACCTACTGTTGTGATGCTCTGCTTCCATCACTTGTCAGTGGGTTAGCTACGCTCGTACACATCAACGATAACATCAAGGCTGGGTATAATTTAACCCTACACTTACACACACACACACACACACACACACACACACACACACACAAAAAAAACTTAGCTATGCCTACGGTGGGCTATATCACCATGAATCTCTAAAACCATAAACGATAAAAAAAAAAATGTCTCAGGTCGGTGTGAGGAAAGTAATAGCCTGTGACGTTACATCACGATAAACAACGTTATTTACCTGTTCTCCCCTGCTGTTGCCCCACGGGTAAGATCCGGGTGACGCGTTATTCAGTCTCCTGAACTAGCTATAAAAATAGCCCACGAAACACCACTTTGCTTAAATCCGATTGTCGCTGCCGTCTAAAAGCTTGCGAATTCCAAGCAATACATTGTTACCAATTATGTTAGCATTGCTGATTAGCTAAAGAATTCGATCCTGGCACGAATTAGCCTAGTCGAAATGTTCTCTTGTCTTGCGACGGTTGGTTTCAACGGGAGTTGGGATCAAAATACAGGAACGCTGTTTGCAAAGTGAGTCGACATCGTCCGATCCTTTCTCGGAAGTTGTTTTGGAGAGAGTGCGGGACCGCTGCGTTCTCAATCTGAGAAGCGTGTTCGAAGAATGACAGTCGCGACCCGAAAATGGCTGCTGTTCGAATTCTCCTCCAATCCACAGCCCAGACCGGGCGATACGACTTCACCTGTTTGTTACATGGGAGATCAAAATAAAGGATGATGCACAATTGACAATTATCTGTAGGGGTTGTGGATATTTCCTGTGGCTAATCACCATAGCATTTACAATAAAAAAATTGTCATTCTAATGTAGACCTGTGTATTATAATAACTAGTCTAGAGAAGCCTAAATAAAACTTAATTTTAACTTTAATAGGCTACATTCATTCTTAGATTCCATTCAAATTAATAACTGAAAAAGCACCAGAGCACACACACAACTCAGGAGAATTTACAAAATAAAGAAAAACAATCGACAGTTCCACTTTTCCATCCCACATCAGTTTAATTGACAACATAATCATGAAAAAGTACTACAAAACATTTCAAATAAAAAAACAAGGACTAAGATACAATACAGAAGTACTGTTGTGATATGTACAAGCATTATTACTGTTTATAGACAAAAGGCAAAAAAGCTGCTGAAGAAACAATGGCATGTGCAAAATTACTCTCCAAACTCTCAAGCGCCAGAATCCTCCCTTCAAACTACTACCAAGCACAAGTGTAGTCCAAGCAGTGTTATGCAAAAACAGATTCTCTTCTGTGATAGGGTGCTATGTTACAAGCAGGGATCCTTTCAAATGGGCTTTATTAGAAGCAAAGCGTGTGGGATCCTGGCAGAGACTCTAGATATCTTACGGTTTGTTCTCGATCTCTCACTCCCATTTGTTCTGAAACACATTGTGATGATAGCAGAGAGGAAGGACAGTATTGATCGCTAAATTGATTTATTCATATTAACAGATCATATTGTTCTTCCCCTCCAGGACAGAAGTGTTTCAGGACCATATGACCCGTTTCAAGAAACAGTCTGGGCCCTGTACTCTATAACTAAGGCCCAGAGTTGTTCCTGGTCGGGTCACATGGTCAGCAAAAACTGCTGTCCCTATACGTTAGTCGTGGACATAAAGACCATCACAGTAACTACAGGTCAATACAGGTAGAGACACAGGTACGCATATATCAGGTACAAGTTTGAGAGACAGCCACACAGGACAAATAGGCCTAGAGAAGGTAGGGAAAAACAAACACGTTAAATGGTACGACAGGTGAAAGAAGGGACTGAACTGGAAACAGGGGGAGAGGAGAGAGAGGAGTAAACATTGGAATGTATAGTGGAAAAATAATGTTTCCAACATTAAAATTATTACTTTGGAACAAAGTTTTTATCACCAAAAACATTACAAAACATTGAACACATATCTACATCACCCCCCGCTTCAGCTTGGTGTTATATCCATGTAACATTTGACATCTTGGCAGTGATTTCTTTGTCCCATTCAGTGAATGCTTATGATCCCCCTATGAAGAGACATGAGTTCAAATATAATCATATCTTACACTCCCTATTATGCTAATAACACACGGCAAGGCATAGAGAAAATTGGACCTCTTTGTTCTGCTCAGAGATGGTATAAATCTCCTCTAACCACTGACACAGGGTCAGATATCTTTTAATCCCCCTAATGGTTATGGTTAGAACTAGGGGAGGGGTAATTGTTATCTGATCCTAGATCTGTGGTTAGGGAGTAGCGTAGCTACAGGTAGAGGTCACTATCCTCAAGCAAAAACGTCCCTCCCATAGAGAAACCATGGTGTACATAACATTCATACAGTAGGATACAGTCTCAGTTAAAATATGCATTAAGAGTCCAAGTCCACATGAAGGCATTGGTCTGGGTCTAGCCCTCGACTGGTGGGCAGTGACACTTGCTATGAGAAGCAGGGTTCAAACGGTCTGCTTTCAAGAGTACCACTGCCTTTTGCCGTATCTCTCTTTGATACTCACAGGGAAGTTGCACAAAGTATTCAAGCTCACAGAGGTTACAAGGTCAACTGACTATGGAATTGAGAGAGATTATTATGGTGTGTTTGTGTTTTATAATAAAAAATAAAACATTCTAGTGAACTAACAGCTGGTTATGGACTAGGGTAAAGCTACCAGTAATTTACTAAAGTTACCGGAATCTATAGCAATCGATGGTAACTTTGGAAATGTAAAGTTGAATAAATTTACATTTTTTAAATTCATATATAGTATTAATTTGTCATATCTGTCCATAATGTCCATTAGTTTCTAGTGGATAGACCCTCTGATCAAGAGAAAATAGCCAAAATAATTTTAAAAAGGCATCTAATGAACAATGGCATTATTCTTAATTAACTCTGCAACTCTTCCAACTATTGACTTTTTTCACAACTGCCATCACATTTACAACAAAGGCATATTGACATAGTAAAATAAATAAGTGTTTAAAAAAATGTTATGGTTGCTATTTCATGCTGAAACCCTCATATTAATCACCAATGGTATTCACGAAGTTGATTATTAATATTTAGGAATGTTTTACAGCTTTGACATTCCATTTTAATAAAAAATTAAAAAATCATCTTATTTGATGATTTACCACTAGATGTGATAAATTACATAAAATCCTTGAATGTTACAAAAATGGTGGTAGTTTACTGGCAAACTTAGAAAGTTTCCAGTAATATACCCTCCCTTTGCAACCCTATTCTGGACTGATAAAATGGTGTTAAAACTTCCAAAATGTATGTTTACTCAACAATAAAGCTTTTTGTCGACAAGACTGAGAAGAGATAATAGAAACTAACAGTGAATATTATTTGCACATTCAAATTAAGTTCAGATGATATCTCTAGTACATCCTTGTTGTTTGAGATCCGTACATTCTATCGTTCAGACTTATTTGTGGAACATGCATAGCTGTGTACTTATGCGCACAATCAGTTTGAAGCCCTTGGTGCAAAAACCTTCCTTTGTACAAGCCCCGCCCCCCAAAGAGAACAGGGCCAGATTTGAGTTACACAAGGTGATGACGTCAACAACTTTTAAAACTGTTACACCTAAGCTGAAAAAAACCCTACCTAAAAAGTTACCCCAAAAATCATAATAATAACAGCAAAAATCGAGACATTGGCATTGTAATACTTGATATGTCACAATTCTTCACTCCGCACAGATGGGGAAGGTTACTTTGTAGGTGACACAAGGCTAAGCTACTCAACACTCGCTAGCTTTCATTTTAGACCGCAAGAGGACTAGTGTTTTGCTTACAACACATTGCCATTTCACTCAAAATGTACTAATTTGAAGGTACATTGCAGGTACATTATAGACCATAGACTTTGCTACTAAATTGAAAATCAATGATTTAAGTCAAATTCTTTGGATACAAATGATTTGTCTTCAGTTTTTCTTAACAGCACCAGAGCTGTTGGTAGCTCTTAAAAGGTCATTTGGTGTCACCTATCTTTGTGTCAGTCTACAAGGCAAACGTCTGGCCGCTGATACCGCAGCCTACAGAACTCATAAAGCGATATTGACCACATCTGGGACACGAACACGTGGCCACACAAAACAATCATACTGTGTCGCGTGGGTTACTTATAAAACTGGTTTCATAGATATTTCAATATTGTTTTTCGTTTTACCACATTACATAATAACACACCTGTCACTGGACACTGGCCACCTCACAACACCCTAGACAAAACACACCAACCATTTCAGTGGAGTGAACGCTGCCCGTCTATCACAGGCAGGGCTGGAAAATGCATGTTTTCCAGAAATCCAGGTCGGGAGATTCTGGATTTCCTACTTATTCCCTCCTAATTCTCAGAAACCTTCCAACTAGGATTTTTAGAAAACTTGGTAATTTTGGAAAAGTTGCTGGAATTTTGCAACCCTTGACAGGTAAAGACAGGGATAAAAAGTCACTAGTAGCGTGCGACATTGTGCTTTGGAGTAGGATACCTAGCTACTATAGCGCTGGGGGAGGAGTTATTGGAAGTGCATCGCAAAAGATGAAGATGACGGTCACAGCTCCTGTCCCCCAATTTAACCTCAGCACAAGCCTCAGCCTACAATTCCCAGAATGCAACAGCCCCACACAGGTGATATACTGTACGTCCACAAGCAGAAGGAGGACTATACATTGGAGTGTGCATCAAGAGAGCAACGCTGACAACAACAACAGATTGATAAAGGGACAAGCCTTACAGACAGCAGAAATATTGCCTCTTCTCAGTAAAGTCGGGGCAAACAGTGGCGCCCTCGCTGTACACAGAGAGTTCAAATGTCGTTACAAAAAAAAAAACACTAGAGCCTTCTCTTATATGTTCTGCTCTTCATATGCATAACATGTCAACTTACTGTACATCATTGGTGAGGGGAAAAAAAGCATTTATGTCATTAGGGAGCAGAAAAAGCATTGCTACTGTAGGTGTTGTCTGTTGTTCATTCCATTTCATGCACATGTACAGTATGTTTGGATCCCAAGTTCCCCTCCATACCCCATAATAACCATGGCAGTACTGTTATAACATGTCATAATATGATACTCTTGTTATAACTGGCACGTGGTGGTGTAGTGTACAGCATGCAGGTTGGCCTTTGGTGACACCGGGGCAGGTTCAAGGTGATAAGAGAACTACCTGGTCAGGGTTAAAGGTTAAAGGGTCCAGATGTCAGGGGTCAAGGGTCAGGGAACTCGTAATGGGAGTTACTCATGCGGGTGCATCTCATCGTTAGGATTAGTTGAACGGCAGTCCGTTATCTTGTGCTGGGGGCCCCTCATACACACACGCTAGACAGAGAGAGGGCCATTTCAATTCATTCAAGTGACTAGTAGCGTTGCACCCCATATCCAACCCATCTCTCCCTCCCTGCTATAGATAAATAAGACAAACATAGCAAATACATTCGGCCCCTCAACCCTTCATCGTAATTGACAAATATTAGTGGCCACGGCGTTCCGAGAGGCGGGGTCTGTGTGCGTAGGTGGGACGGGATTGGGCGGGGCGTAAAGGGTGGACCCTAGGAGGGGGGTTTGTTGTAACCAAACAGTCCAACAGGGAGATACTTGACATGGGTGGGCCACTGTGCAGCCAGCTGGAAGAACTTGACGTCATTCCACTCCACTCCGTCTATGGACACTGAGACGCACACAGGAGACACATAGATACTGGTTAAGTATGACTGTTGTTCAGACAGGGAACACTTAAGCCTGTCGCATGCTTCCCTGTGGAAACAGTTTGTGCATTTGAGAACACTTGCGGATATTACATTCTTTCTTATAGTTCGGTAGCATAAGTCTACGCCCCTTTCGTCGGTGATTGGTCAACACTAGTAGGTGTGGGAACCAATGGACAGGGTTCTTCAATGAAGTGTGTGTTGTCATTCAACGAGAGACGACGAGTTCTCATGCATATTTTCTCACTTGAGAAATACTGCACCAAACATCTTAGCTAGATGTAAAATTGCGAGGCAGAGACTTCCCTCTGCAAAAATGTCCAAATGAATTGCAGATTTCTTGATTGATCTCTGAATAATTCTGACTACTTTGAGGAAGTGCATACGAGCTACAATGTTGATACGGCGTCTCAAGAGGGAGAAACAGTAAAATTGCAGTTTTTATCTAGTTTTTTCAAGCAAAGGTCTTTTAAGGTGCACAGACGTTTGAACCTAGTATGCAGGCGCCTTTAGGCTGTGTCTCAAATGGCTCACTATTCCCTATATACAGTAGTGCACCATTTTTGACCAGAGCCCTATTGGCTCAGTGTTAGGAATAGGGTGCTATTTCGGAGTCTTAGAGACACTTAAAGGTCCGTTAACACAACCCTTCCTTCATTTTCTCTTTCCTCCAACATCCCCAATAAATCATTTCCCCTTCCCCTGCCTTCTCTTCCGCCTCATCTTTACTGATGGGTCGACTCTTTCTAAAGATTTTGCATCTAGAGAGGCACTATAATTTCACCTCTCTCTCTCTCCCTCCTTCTTCTCAGAGCCTTCTCTCCAATTTCACTGGTCATCTCTCTCACCCCGCCCTCCCGCCCTCCCTCCCTCCTCGTCTCATGTTCCTGTACCTTTCAGGATGGTTTGATGCTGCTTGGCAGAACAGATGAGTCTGCTGATACCCTCAATGACCTGGCTCTTAGAGTCGACATCTTTCTCCTTCGGCTTCTTACCCAGGAATATGGTGGGAACTACAGACACAGAGACAGAGACAGAGAAAGTCAACCTTCATTATAAATGCAATAGGATTTCCAGGAAACCTATAACAGTCACATACTGTAGGAAGAATGACTGAAGAACACCCCCAACTAGAAGGATTTAAAAAATGTTATTTAACCTTTATTTAACTAGGCAAGTCAGTTAAGAACAAATTCTTATTTTCAATGACGGCCAAGGAACAGTGGGTTAACTGCCTTGTTCAGGGGCGGAACGACAGATTTTTACCTTGTCAGCTTGGCTATTCGATCTTGCAACCTATTCCATCTATTCCACTGATCATTATGCACTAAAAACTGTGTGTGTTTTTTTGTTTTTTTTTAAACGATGAATTACTTTGATTGTGCCATAGAAAAGTGGTATTCTAAAACTCTTTACCCTTCTTGTTCTTCTCCTTGGTGACCACAGTCATGGCCATGGTGTTGACCTGGGCCTGTGTCTCACTGCTGCCCCCTCCTGGTAGCCTGCTGACCTGCAGGGACCTGAAGGCACTCTTCAGGGTGTTCTTACAACCTGTGTCACGCCGCTCGCCCTCTCGGCGCTTCTCCGCCAGCGACGCCAGCCAGTAGTCCACCTGCAACCCAATGGCGTCCACACCTTGGGACATACTGGGGCTCCTGGGACAGGAAGAGGAGGGTCACGAGGACGGGTGAGGATACAATACAAGGAAAGGAAAAGTTACGGGAGATTCTTTGCTAAAAGTGTAAAAAGCTTGTGAGGTGTAGGGAGGAGGTATTCAGCGACAGAGAGGGTTATGGATTCAGGGGGTTATGGATTACATTTCATACGGTGCATCAACCCTGACCCTGAGTTTGGCTATAGGGAGGACAAGATAGTCTGTTATAGCACCAAACCCCAAAACAATGATGGGCTATAACGCTAGAAGCTGCAGATGCATCTGTGGTTGTTTTTAGACGGTCAGAGGATCACTGCTCTAGAGTTTCACCAGGGCAGACATGAAGGGGACATAATGAACCTGAGATGGCTGACCTAAGGAGAAGCAGTGTGCTGGTAATATTCCACCCTCTCTTTTCCCCCCTTTCCTTTCTGTCACTCAGACAGTGTTAGGCAACTCTGTCAGGTCAAGGGGGGCCACGGTGTGTCTACTGTTTTGTGGTTCTCGTTCCTTTCAGGGACTGATTTAGACATGAAAAGGTATGCAGACACTCTCTGGCACTTAATTGATCCACTAATGATCACTCAGAAAGAGAGGAGGAAACATAGCAGCTCCTGAGAACTGGAATTGCCCAGCGCCTTATAATAAGAAATAACAGCACAAAATACTATACCCCAAGCTAGGGGGTGGGTGCAGACTTACCCCTGTACTGAGAGAACACTGCTCATAGAAGGAGAGGAGGGGGGAGTGGCAGCCTCTTTGATCAGCCCGGTGGGAGAGCCGTGGGAGGGAGGGGATGTAGAGGGAACAGCCAAGCTCACTGCCACGCCCTCTTCTGTGTCTCCTAGGCGATCGCAGGGGCAAGGGATGGAGGTGAGATTAATGTCATTGTTTGTAATATTATCAAGTAAATAGGCCTGGAAGATGGAAATTTTGCAGTAAGAGAGTGTACTTCTTCATTGGTTTTTAAACCACCTACCTGTAGAGGAAGTGTCTGGCTCAATCAGACCAACCTTCACCAACTGAAACACATGACAACATCCTGTTACTACAACACCAGGACAAATACCTCATATTCTAAACACCCTAAATCAGCTGAGGAGTTACTATCCAAACTAGATGTCCATTTTCAATGGTAGATCTATGGAAGAGTCTACAGAGAGACCTGGTTTATTATATACGTACCCCAATAAAAGGAATGAACTTCTGGTAGGAATCTTCATCGTGCCTGAACAGAGACAAATAATGAGTTATGACCAGTTACATGGGTTTTGAATGAAATACCATCTTGTGGTTATTGCTCCGGTTAAGGTACACCCTGAGTGTGTGTGTGCGTGCGTCCACTCACGTCCTGTGTTTGCAGGTAAGCATGGCCTCAGCGATGGGCAGCTGGTGTGTGACGGTGGCTCCACTGATGTACTGGGAGATCCTACCGGCCACATCCAACAGGTCTGCAGCACAGGGGACAGGGACACAGATCAAAGATTAGAGGTCAGGCTCTGAGTGCTAACTTTATGTATCCAGATCCAGTGTGTGTGTGTGTGTGTGTGTGTGTGTGTGTGTGTGTGTGTGTGTGTGTGTGTGTACCTGTCTGTGGGGGTTCAGAGCGGCTGAACATGTCTCTCCACGCCCCGTCTAAGAACGCAGAGCTGTAACGGTTGTCTATGGCACCCAGGTGCTTAGCAACAGGATGAGAGCCTATAAGACCATAGAGTGAGAGAGAAAGAGAGAGAAAGAGAGAGAGAAAGACGGAGAGATGATCTTTTAGTGTACGTGATCAGCCTGACAACATCTATTTTCCATCATCAAGCCATCACTACGCCTGTCACCATGGATACGGACAGAAGGCGCCCATGTTGTTTGTCTCACCCAGGGGCACCACCAGGAACCTCAGGTGGTTGAGCCAATCAGAGGTCTTGCTTGCCAACTGTGTGACAAAGAACTGCAGGATGGCACCAAGGTAGCTCTGACTACCCACCACTGCCACCTTGACCGGCCTGGGCATGGACGAGTTACAGTTACAACTAGAGAGGAAAGTAGAGAGGGGGGGGGGGGTTAAAGATAATCACATAACCCAGCTATGACACCCACCAAGTAGCGATGAGCACGGTTAATCAAATATCCAATATTCGAATATTCGAACGGAAGCTAGCATTCGACCACTTGAGTGAGCGTGTTCATTTTTTTTTATAGGCCTACTTTGACAATGAAAAAGCTTTGCTATAAATTTTAATTAGACTGCCCTTGTGACATTGTGACCTACAAGGATACACCATGACATTTGAAAAAGTTAATAAAAAAAGAGGAAATGAGAGAGGAGGCAGTTTCCCGAATCAACTCGAAGTTTTGCGGTCTAAATATTTCATAGACAGTGAGATTAATAGAGCATAGATAATGTGTTAGACCAACAGACTCGCAACTGTGTGTGTGTGTGTGTGTGTGTGTGTGTGTGTGTGTGTGTGTGTGTGTGTGTGTGTGTTCGCGCGCATATAAAGTGTTAGACTTACAACTTCTGGATGCGTGTGAGGACAGCAGACAGCACCGCCTGGATCTCAGCTCCTGAACACGTACACACCACCGGGTGCCTCTGTACCTGCAGCTGCTCTCCCACGTACTGGAACACACACACACTTAAAGACCTGCAGCAACATACAGGTTTGTTCTGACAACACACACGTGTGCACACACTAGTGATGCGTGGGGAAGCGCCGAGATGAGTTTAGGGTCAAGGGCGGGTTGAATAAAGAGAAAAGAATAACATTTAAAAAATCCATAATTCTTGTGCAATTTATATCTATAGGCTACATTTGTTTTTCTATCATTATTTTAGGTTATCTGGTATTAGTGACTAAGGGCCTAACTGTACCCACCAAATAGCCTACACGGCAATCGCCAAACGCTTTTGGGAACGGGCAAAAAAAAGTTCCCGTCGATCCACCGAGGCAAAAAGGACAATGTCGACGTTGAATTCAATAAGAGAAAAGCTGCGAAATGGAGAGTTGAAAATAAAGAGAAGGGAGGGCCAGCAAAGTCATGTTTGGGAAAGAGTTGGTGAAGTGGTAAAAGAGGACGACAGCAAAGTGATGTTATGTGTGACGATCGTGAGGCGCTATACAAATTTGACAGTCACAAGACGGGGACTAGATAGGCCTATGGGCACGTCAAGGGAACTGTAGCCCACTGTTCAGATGGGTTAGATGCAAACTGAAATCAGGACACTGACTGTAGGTCCTCTCACAGAGCCTTAATATTAACTCTCGCAGACTTAAGCATTTCTTGCTGTAAAATGATACACCGAATGTGGTCTAAATTTTGACTGAGGAACAGGAGTGGAGAAATACGAATTCTTTCTTTCAGCTTATTGAGAGAATGCGAATGCGCAGTTAGATACCGTATGTAGAGGCGTTATCTTAGCCAGCATCATAAACGCTGATAGTATTTCAACCACATAAAATATGCACCCAAGCCCGAACTGAAATCTTAACAGAAACACGTTAGGTCGTTACCACTGTTTTCTATTTCCATACAACCGGTCAAACTGCACGGAAAATCTTTCCAGTTTTGAGTTACTGCATTTTCTCCCCGGTCCCTAAACGTCCTTGCTCGCGAGAGGTCACAGAGAAAGCTTTAACCGATGTCAACTACGGTAGATTGAAGCATTGAATTCTATCGATTTATGACACTATTCTGGTCATCAAAAAGTTTGTTTTGTCTTCTCGGGCAACATATCGTGACAGAAGAGCATGTTTTCTAACTATAGACAAGTTGACGGGAAAGAAAATGGCCAACCAAAATGTCAGAAACGACAAGAAAGAATCTGCTCGAAAAATCGCTCCGCCACACAGGCGGTTAATAGTGGAGGACCGGCTTGTGGGAATGGCTGGAGCGGAAGAGCATCAAATTACATCAAACACATGGTTTTTCCAATGCGTTCGATGCCATTCCATTCGCTCCGTTCCAGCCATTATTATGAGCCGTCCTCCCCTCAGCAGCCTCCGCTGTTCCGTCGTCTCGGACTGTAGCCTACGGCGCATTTTCTATATTAGCTGGTTAGGGTCGGACGCTGGCCTCGGATTTTCACAGTCAGGCTGTTACGGCTGGGTTATTAACACCACTAGCACACACACACGGTTCTTACCTGGCCCTGCCAGTCGGTGCCATTGACCAGGATGAGACTCTCAGGCAGAGCCGCGTCAGACAGAAGGATCTGGTTCAGCTGGTCATACACCGCCTTCCTCAGGACCTACACACACACACACACACACACACACACACACACACACACACACACACACACACACACACACACACACACACACACACACACACACACACACACAGTGGAGCAGTTTCTTTTTAGATGACTCAACAACACATACATCATTCATTCTTAGTCTCTTCATCATGGGTACATTCATGTTCTTTAGTTAGACGAGAAGAAGGGAGTAGGGGGAGGAGAGGAACGGAGAGATCAAGATGGAGAGAGACAATATCTTTTGCTTTTTTTACCAGGTAAGTTGACTGAGAACACATTCTCATTTACAGCAACGACCTGGGGAATAGTTACAGGGGAGAACAGGGGGGATGAATAAGCCAATTGTAAACCTGAGATGATTAGGTGGTTATGATGGTAAGGGACAGCTTGGGAATTTAACCAGGATACCGGGGTTAACACCCCTACTCTTACAATAAGTGCCATGGGGTTTTTAGTGACCACAGAGAGTCAGGACACCCGTTTAACGTCCCATCCAAAAGACGGCACCCTACACAGGGATATTTATATATATTTATTTTTGTTGACCAGAGGAAAGGGTGCTTCCTACTGGCCCTCCAACACCACTTCCAGCAGCATCTGGTCTCACATCCATGGATGGATGAGATGTGACAACTGGAACTATAGAACCCCCTGCTATAAGAAATAGTGTGTGTGTGTGTGTGTGTGTGTGTGTGTGTGTGTGTGTGTGTGTGTGTGTGTGTGTGTGTGTGTGTGTAACTGTTAGCGTGTCTTGGGGTTATGATAATTATGCCTCTGTAACTATCTCACTCATCATTATTCACGACTCAATCAGCACTATTCGTATTCATGGTAGTATCCACATTCATGTAGAAGTGTTTAGAAACATATTCTATTCTTATTTACAATAAAAGTGACTCCAAAATGACAATACATTATTTACCATTCATTTCTATTGGGCACAAAATAATCTGAAACACAACCAAAACAAACAACAAATGCATCCAACAAATGTGTAGAGTCACAAGCTTGATGTAGTCATTGCGTGCTATGAATATGGGAACAAATACTAAACTTTTTACTCCTTTAATACACATAAGTGAATTTGTCCCAAAAAATGGGGGACTATGTACAAAAAGTGCGGTAATTTCTAAACGGTTCACCATGGATGAAAATACCCTCAAATTAAAGCTGTCAGTCTGTACTGTAACCTCATAGTCATTGTATAATTTCAAAATCATCCAAAGTGCTGGAGTATAGAGCCAAAACAACAACAAAATGTATCACTGTCCCAATACTTTTGGCTCTCACAGTAGTTTTAAGAATGTGTGTGTGTGTGTGTGTGTACATGAGTTACCTGTGAGCTGTGTCCCAGTTCAGGGGATCTCTCGCTGTCGGAGCTGTTGGTCCTCCCCCCTTCACTGATTGGTTTAGACAGCTGTCTCTCTTTCATAGGAGTACTGCTCTGTCTCTTCTGTTTGGGGGTGGGACCTCTGCCGTCCAGCCTGTGAAACACACACACACACACACACACACACACACCTTTTAAAGAGACCAATGCAACCAGTGTGGAGGGTATTACGTGTTTGTGTTAAAACGCCAAACTGACCCCAAACCCTTTCCTCTAGGGTTGAAGGATTGGAACAATTCTACCTTTCAGAGGAAAATATGCACATCTGCAAAGGCACCTGGGAGGTTGGTTTGGTATCAGGCATGTGTCATTATGTTGGAGTCACTATGGCAAGAGTCTGTGTGTGTGTGTGTGTGTGTGTGTGTGTGTGTGTGTGTGTGTGTGTGTGTGTGTGTGTGTGTGTGTGTGTGTGTGTAGTTACCTGGGGGAGGGCATGGTCTGTCCTCCTCCACTCTTGCTGCTCTTCAGGGGTGTACGGGGTTTCTCAGCCCCCGACACCGTAATACAGGGGCCCTCCGGAAACATCTCCTGATCCGTCAACTCCTGCACACAGAACACACACAGATTAGCTGGAGCTCAAAACGGATCGCTACCTCTTACACAGCACACAGAGCCCGTTCGAGCGTCTCACCAGCGTGTCCGTCTCAGAGAGAGTCTCCGCCTCCAGGTTGCGACTGCGTGAGTGTTTCATCTCCACAGGCCGCTGCTCCCCCTGCTGGGGACACGCGGGAAAACACAGTCACCACCACACATCTCACCTAGCCACGTATTACCAGACCTGATGACCGCGGGATGACCGCTGCGCCGTGAATCTCAATCCTTCACCTTCGCCCTTTTTTTTCCTCTCTCTCGAACATTCCTCTCGGTTGTCTCCGTTCTGTTTAAGCCCCTTCTCACAAGATTCCTCCGGGACCGAGAGACCGAAAAAGGGTTTCTATCTCAAGGCCATCAGACTGTTAAAACAGCCATCTCTAACACAGAGAGGCGTCTGCCTACATACCGACTTGAAATCATCGGCCACTTTAACAAACGGATCACGAGTCACTTTACTAATGCCCCTTTAACAATGATGTTTACTTATCTTGCATTACTCATCCCATTTGTATATACTGTATTTTACACCATCTATTGCATCTTGCCTATGCCGCTCGGTCATTGCTAATCCATATATTTGTATGTGCATATTCATATTCCATCCCTTTACCTAGATGTGTGTGTATTAGGTAGTTGTGGAATTGTTAGATTACTTGTTGATATTGCTGCACTGTCGGGACTAGAAGTACAAGCATTTTTCGCTACACTCGCAATAACATCTGCTAACCAGGTGTATGTGACCAATAAAAATTGATTTGATCCCTTACACCCCTCCCTCCATCCTTTAATGCATTATTTATCTCCCTCTCCCCTTCCTTCGCTCAGTCCCCTCTCTCTACTCCCGCCCTCCCTCTCTCCCTCCATTACTCACAGGGCTGAAGCAGGCGTCTCGTCCCAGGCTCCCTCCTCTGCTGTTCAGGCTGGTGATTTCCGTCTGAGAGCTGGACTGGGACATTCCCTCAAAGAACGGCCTGGATGGACACAGACACACAAGTTAGCACCGACTGTAACATACATGGAATGGTGTGTTCATAGTGATGATCAGTATTTGGAGTTGAGAAATAATGTTCATCATTAGAAAGAAGATATTCGTCTCTTTTCTGCTGTATGTATTAAACATTTGTTTTATTCTGTTGTTGCTAGCAATGTTCATAACATCGTGAAATAAAAATACACTTTGTGTATATTCAGTGCATTCGGAAAGTATTCAATGCTGCAGACATTTTTTGGTACCCTTACCAGATCGGAGCTCTACGGACAATTCCTTTGACCTCATGGCTTGGTTTTTGCTCTGACATGCACTGTCAACTGTGGGACCTTATGTAGACAGGTGTGTGCCTTTCCAAATCATGTCCAATCAATTGAATTTACCACAGGTGAACTCCAATCAAGTTGTAGAAACATCTCAAGGATGATCAATGGAAACAGGATGCAACTGAGCTCCATTTTGAGTCTCGTAGCAAAGGGTCTGAATACTTACGTAAATAAGGTATTTCTGTTTAAAAATGTTGAATACATCTGCAAATTTTTTTTTTTTGCTTTGTCATTATGGGGTATTGTGTGTAGATTGCGGAGGATTGGGAGGGCCTCCCGAGTGGCGCAGTGGTCTAAGGCACTGCATCGCAGTTGCATGCTGTGCCACTAGAGATCCTGTTGAGTTGGCCGCGACCGGGAGACCAATGGGGGGGCACACAATTGGCCCAGCGTCATCCGGGTTAGGGGAGGGTTTGGCCGGCAGGGATGTTCTTGTCCCATCGCACTCTAGCGACTCCTGTGGCGGGCCGGGCGCAGTGCACGCTGACACTGTCGCCAGGTATACGGTGTTTCCTCCGACACATTGGTGTGGCTGGCTTCCGGGTTAAGCGGGAAGCAGTGCGGCTTGGTTGGGTCGTGTTTCGGAGGACGCATGGCTCTCGACCTTCACCTCTCCCGAGTCTGGAGTTGCAGCAATGAGACAAGACTAACTACCAATTGGATAGCGCGAAATTGACGGGTAAAAAAATTATTTAAATACATTTAAAATATATATATTTTTTTTAAGTCACTGAGGATTTGTTTTTTTTTAATCCATTTTAGAATACGTCTAACAAAATGTGGAAAAAGTCAAGGTGTCTGAATACTTACCGAATGCACTGTACGTCAAGAGAGTGTGTACGTAAGGCTTAGGTGTGCTGTGGGTTCTGGTTGTGCGTGTGTGTATATACACGTGTGTCACCATAGCAGCTACCTGAGTTTAGGTTTGGGTGTGCTGAGGATGCTGTCCGTCTCTTCCATCTCAGGTCCGCTGTCAGAGGGGTTGTACATCTCCAGGCTGTCATAGAGCTCATCTAAATCCTCCTCCACTTCCTGGATCTGTTCACTAGAGACGTGCTCCAGACCAAAACCCACCTACACACACACACACACACAAACAGATCAACATATTACACAGGTACAGAAGCATAGCGCACTCATACCAACACCACAGACAGAGGCATAGTCTTGTAACGCACAGACATGGAAAAGGAAAAATAAACACAAAAGAGGTCCAGTTGTATTACCACATCTATCTCTTTGTCTCTCTCTCACACATACTTGTGCGTAGAGCAACACTGTCACATTGGGTAGAGCAACACCTTCGATTGCAATTCTAATGTCTGCAACTTGCACAAAACAGGGTGTCCGGAGAAGTGAAACAGAGAGGGGGAAGGTGTAAGGCAGAGAAAGTAAAAAGTCGGAGTTTGAGTGAAGAACGTTTTTGTATCTCAGTCGATCAAAGAGACACACACACACACACACCATGCCCACACCCCATATGGTCCCCCTCAGATCCGACCTATGCCCCTCCTGCCCACCCCATGCCCCCCACACCCGCAAAGAGGGCCTCAACATGAAAGTCACACATACGCCCAGGCCGTGAGCTGGCGAACAGGCCCAACCCCCACTCTTACACTCGCTCAAGCCAATGGCATGTACCAGATGATCAGCAGGCTCTGCTCACACTTACTGGTCTGAGGCCAAACCACACAACTAACATTGGACACTTCATGGAACACAAAGGCTTCACTATCTCATCCTTGAATATCCAAGGCCTGAGGAAATTTGCCTTTGGCCTAAAGAGCAGGAACCTGGACTTCACTAAAGACATCAGAAACACAGACATTGTCATCCTACAAGAAACATGGTATAGAGGAGATGGACCCAATGGTTGCCCTCTAGGTTACAGAGAGCTGGTAGTCCCATCCACTAAACTACCAGGTGTGAAACAGCGAAGGGAATTAAGAGGTATGCTAATTTGGTATAGAGCAGACCTAACTCACTCAAACTAATCAAAACAGGAACATTTTACATTAGGCTAGAAATTCAAGAGGAAATGATCGAAAACAGAAAAAAACGTCCTCCTGTGTGCTACCATACCTTAACGATGACAGCTTCTCCATCCTAGAGGCGGAGATCCACAATTTCCAGGCCCAAGGACATGGGCTCCAGAGTGGCACAGCGGTCTAAGGCACTGCATCTCATTGCTAGAGGCGTCACTACAGACCCTGCTTTGATTCCAGGCTGTATCACAACTGGTCGTCATTGGGATTCCCACAGGCCGGCGCACAACTGGCCCGGCGTCGCCCGGGTTAGGTTTTGGCCAAGGTAGGCCGTCATTGTAAATAACAATTTGTTCTTAACTGACTTCCCCAGTTAAATAAAGGTCAAATAAAATTAAATACTAGTCTGTGGCAACCAAAATGCCAGAACTAGACAAGAAAAGAACCTGACACCGTCAGTACACAGGGGAACATACCTGGAGGTGACAGCATTCCCTCCCCCATATACCACCCTAGGCACAACTACGACAACATAACCAACAAAAACAGGACAACTCCTGCACTCTGGGTATGTACATAGTCAATAGTAGGCTTCGAGGGGACTCCTACGGTAGGTACACCTATAGCTCATCTCTTGGCAGTAGTACTGTAGCCTACTTTATCACTGACCTCAACCCAGAGTCTCTCAGAGCGTTCAGTCAGCCCACTGACACCCTTATCAGATCACAGCAAAATCACAGTCTACTTGAACATAGCAATACTCAATCATGAGGCATCAAAGCCAAAGGAACTGAATAATATTAAGAAATGCTATAGATGGAAGGAAAGTAGTGTGGAAACCTACCAAAAAACAATTAGGCAACAACAAATTCGATCCCTTTTAGACAACTTCCTGGACAAAACCTTCACTGTAATAGTGAAGGTGTAAACTTGACAGTAGAAAACCTAAACAGTATACAGTACACTTCTGGGAAAATTGGAACACACAGAGTTATCTATCCAAAACATAGATGTATGGATAAACCAATACTCCAGTCTTTTTGGCCCGATACCAAAGAACAGCAAAAAATTATACATGATCAAATACAAATCTTAGAATCAACTATTAAAAAGACTACCAGAACCCACTGGATTATCCAATTATATTGAATGAACTAGAGGACAAAAACCCTCCAACCCAAAAAGGCATGTGGTGTTGAAGGTATCCTAAATTAAATGATAATTTACAAACCACAAATTCCAATTGGCTATTCTTAAAAATCCTCTTCAGCTCTGCCATCTTCCCCAATATTTGGAACCAAGGACTGATTACTCCAATCCACAAAAGTGGAGACAAATTTGACCACAATATCTACCGTGGGCAACAGCAACCTTGGGCAAATCCTCTGCATTATCATTAACAGCAGACGCGCTCATTACATTGTTTTTACTAAGGAAATGTACAAATGTCAAATTGGCTTTTTACCAAATTACCGGATGACAGACCACGTATTCACCCTGCACACCCTAATTGACAAACAAATTAACCAAAACAATTGCAAAGTCTTCTCATTCTTTGATGATTTCAAAAAAGCTTTTGACTCAATTTGGTATGAGGGTCTGCTATTCAAATTGACGGAAAGTAGTACTGGGGGAAAAACATCCAACATGATAAAATCCATGTACACAAACAACAAGTGTGCTGTTAAAATGGGCAAAAAACACACATTTCTTTCCTCTGGGCCGTGGGGTGAGACAGGGATGCAGCTTAAGCCCCACCCTCTTCACCATATATATCAACGAATTGGCAAGGGCACTAAGAAGGGCCTAACCCTAACTTCTATGCCATAAAAAAAAACATACAATTTGACATACCATTAGGATCTGGCAAAAAATACCTGAATCAGTTATAGAACCCATTGCTCCTTATGGTTGTGAAGTCTGGGGTCCGCTCACTAACCAAGAATTGACAAAACGGGAAACACCAAATTGAGACTCTGCATGTAGAACTCTTCAAAAATATCCTCTGTGTACAACGTAAAAAAAATAATAATACACGCATAGCAGAATTAGGCCGATATTCGCTAATTATCAAAATACAGAAAACAGCCGTTAAATTCTACAACCACCTAAAAGGAAGTGATTCCCAAACCTTTCCTAACAAAGCCATCACCTACAAAGAGATGAACCTGGAGATGAGTCCCCTAAGCAAGCTGGTCCTGGGGCTCTGTTCACAAACAGACCCCACAGAGCCCCAGGACAGCAACACAATTAGCAGCAACCAAATCATGAAAAAACATAGAGAATTATTTGACAAATTGGAAAGAATTACAGTAGGGCTAGAATGCTATTTGTCCAGAGAGTACACAGTGGCACAGTACACAGGAAAGCTTTGACTATGTACAAACTCAGTGAGCATAGCCTCGCTATTGAGAAATGCTGCTGTAGACAGACCAGGCTCTCAAGAGAAGACAGGCTATGTGCACACTGCCCACAACATGAGGTGGAAACTGAGCAGCACTTCCTAACCTCCTGCCAAATGTATGACCATATTAGAGACACATATTCCCCTCAGATTACACAGATCCACAAAGAATTCAAAAACAAACCCAATTTTGAATAAACTCCCAAATCTCTATTGGGTGAAATCCCACAGTGTGCCATCACAGCAGCAAGATTTGTGACCTGTTGCCACAAGAAAAGGGCAACCAGTGAAGAACACCACCGTAATTACAACCCATATTTATTTTCCCTTTTGTACTTCAACTATTTCCCCATCGTTAAAACACTGTATATAGACATAATATGACATTTGAAAGGTCTTTATTCTTTTGGAACTTTTGTGAGTGTAATGTTGACTGTACATTTTTGATTGTTTATTTCCCTTGGGTTTATTATCCATCTCACTTGCTTTTGGCAATGTAAACATATGTTTCCCAGCCCCTGAAATTGAATTGAGGGAGAGAAAGACAGAGAAGGAGCAATAGAGAGATGCCTACCTCATCAGAAACCTTGAACCTTTTCAGCAGGGCCACAAACTTCTGCTTGATGTTTGGTTGCTGTAAGAGAGACAACTATTATTTCCCCCTTGGGGTTAAGTGTTCTAGGAAACATTGAGTTCGTGGACAACTGTCAAGCAGCAGCACATGTCTCTATAGACCTGGGTCGAATTCATTAGCGCAAGACCGTAGCAAAAAATTTTTTTTCCAAAAGAAAAAACAAGCGTTTCTTATAGAACGAGCTTCGGTGGTCCCCTCCCCCGTGTCAGTCCGTTTTCTCCCGTCCGGTGCCTTTTGAATATGACCCATCTACAAAGACTTGACTGAATATGAATATCAACTGACCAGAGAACAGATCATTTAAGATGCTGCTGCAGTCCAAGAAAAAAGTGATGCTCAGGTGTTTTACAGTGTATTCTATCATATAGTGACTAGTACAGCCATGGCCTCATTCTGCACGCATGTGTGGGTGTGTGTGTGTGTGTGTGTGTGTGTGTGGGAGTGTGTGTGGATATATTTTCAGAATTGTATGTTGACCTCCTGGGAAATGTAATTACACACATTGAAGAAGAACGGGAGGAACAGAGTGATGGCAGAATTAAGGACAGTGGAGGGAGAACAACAGAGGGAGAGGTTGACTGAAGAGAGGGGTGGAGAGAGGGATGGGTGGAAAAAGAGGGGGGATAGAGGGAGGTGTAGAGAGGAGGTTTGAGAGCAGGAGAATGGAGCGAAAGAGGGAGAGAGGGATAGAAGGGTTTCTCACTCTGGTGATGGAAGCATTGGAGGTGAGCTTCCGTCTGGGCTTCTTCTTCCTCACCTCATCCTCTTCATCATACAGATACTGACAGAGAGAGAGAGAGAGAGAGAAGTGGAGGGGAGAACGAGGGATGACACAGAGGGGGGAGGGGGATAATTGGAGAGTTATTCAGAGCATGAGACACACACACTCACAGCAGGTTATTTATACCCTACCAACCGTGACCTCCTTCCCTCCATCCTTTCACTAGTCC
>NC_074675.1:31789711-31809711 GCF_029448725.1 Salvelinus fontinalis
TCTCTCTCAGAATCTCTGTGATGTGACTCGTCTCTGACTCTCTCATGCCTGTTTGACTGTGACTCTGTTTTGCTCTGTTCCCGTCTCCGTCTTGGTTGCTGGTCAGTGTCTGCCCTGTTTAAGTTCTCATTCCAGATATTCTGACTATACATCAATATGTTACTGACTCATTCTCCCTCTCTCTCTCTCTCTCTCTCTCTGTCCCCCCCCCCCCTCTCTCTCTCTCCCTCTCCCTCTCCATCTCTCTCCCTCTCTCTCTCCCAGTCTCAGTATCTGGGCTGTCTGTTCCTCCACTCCGGTTGGCCCCTCTGCCTCGGAGAGAAGGTTGTGGTCCAGCTCTCTACTCTGGACTGGAGGCTGCTGCGCAGTACCGACTTCTACTTGCAGGTGGTTCCCTTCTCCACACGCTGCCCCCGCCTGGCCCTCAAGTGTTTGGCCCCTGGGGGCCGCAACGTCCAGGAGGTCCTGGTGCCCGAGTCACAGCACCCCCTGGTGTTCACCACAGAGTGGCTGCACAGTGTCAACAAGGAGAGGGGCTACAAAAGAGAAGGTGAGTGATGCAGGGAAGGAAGGGAGGGAGGAAACAAGGGAGGGAGGAAACAAGATGGAGGAGAGATAAGCAAAAAGAGTTGTGTGACATTCATTTCTCTGTCTGTCCCTTTCCTCTCTCTCCATCCCTCCCTCTCCCCCTCTCTTCCCCCTCCCTCTCTCCGTCGCTCCCTTTCTCTCACTCCTTTCCCCTATCTTTCCCCTATTTCTCCTTCCCGCCTCCCTTCCTCTCATTCCTCCCTCTCTCTCTTTCTCAGGAGGTGGAGGGTTAGATACGTGTCTGGTCAGTACGTGTGACGGGGTGGTCCGCCTACCGTGGGAGGAGGTGGTCTACCCCAAATTCATCCATAACCCATCGGACGACCTGACTACCATGGCTGACCACCCAACCTCCGTCTCCGACCACACCACCGACCTCACCCCGGTGGTGGGCCTCGGCCTGGGTGGCTGGGGGGGCTCCTCCTCTGGAGAACCAGACTCCTGTTCCTGGGACGAAGAAGACGATGACCTACCTCCAGACAGTGTAGATGCAGAGGCCGTTCTACCCCGCCGACGGTGCAGCGAGGACGGGTTAGGGAGGACGACGAGGCATCACCAAATGGATGGTGATGGGGACTACGTGGAACTCCTGGAGCCCAGGGGGGGTCCGGACGGCGGCGCGGACCCCAGGCAGAGGTACCTGGAGATGCATGGTATCTGTAAGACCAAGACCCTGCCGCTGTGTAGGAGGAGCAAGGCTATCAAGCTCCGCAGAGGGAAGGCCTGGGGGTACGGGCGACTGGACGCAGCCGGGGGCAGTAGGGGCGTCCTGGGGGGTAAGAGGGACTCTGTGACCCCCCGGGGGGACTGGTTACCCCCCCGCCCCCTGCCTAGAGTCATCGATCTAGGCCGAGCGAGACGGTCTGAGTCGTACCCCTCCTCGCTTCAGAACTCTGACGAAGGGGAGAAACAGGCCCCCGGAAAAGACCCAGAAGGCCTAGGAAGCCAGGGGCTGTATTTTGATGGTCCGTCCAAGGAGAGGAGGCCCGGGGTGGGCAGGGAGAGGGAGGGCAGTGGGTGTAACGTTACACAACCATGCAGGGGCAACCAAGGAAGTAACAGTTTGGTAGCGACCGAGACAGCAAATCCCAAAGCAGCGCACGTTGTAGAGGGCCAATCGGATCAAAGCTCTCGCTCTGAATCTGTGTTTGAGGATGTTGATAAGCCACTGAGTGGAGACAGAGACACTATGCCCACTACAGACACACGAGGAAGTGGGGAGAATGCGGCGAGGCCATTGATTGATATTCCAGGAAATGGGGAGAATGTGGACAGCCCATTGGCAGATGGATCTGAAACCCAGAAAGGAAGACATTCCACTAGTGACTCTTGTGTACCAGACAAAACAGCAGACTCGACAGAACACAGAGAGACGGAACGTTCTCTCTCTCGGCCCGGTACTGACGCTGACCCAAAGGGAGCAACAACATCAGAAGAGAGGGATGAAGGAAAGACGGGGGAGATAGGAGTGTGTCCTAGAGGAAAGGAAGTAAAAACGGGAGGATTCAGGGCACCCAGGTAACTTCATAACTTCTTATAAAGATGCTTAGTTTGTAAATTGGGAGAAGTCGGAACAAAAAGTGAGCCGAGAGGGGGGGGGTGACCTGGGGTGCTCTGAGATACCGTAACACTTGAAAAAAAGATCATCTTTATAATAATGCAATAATAAAGCATCGCATGCATTATCATTGCTTTTGCGTGCTGGCAGAGAGCAGTAGAGGCGCTTGCAGAAGTTGCACACGTGGGAAAATGTGGCCCATTTTAGATGACTGGCGACATTATCCGAATCTTTTTTAATACCTCGCAAACGATCAAAATGACAGGCTACTGTGACACTGACAAACTGAGAATCTGAGATCGTTTAAAAACGACCTTGTCTTCAAACCATTCAATTGTCTAGGCCTAGGTGTGTGGATTAACATATTGTACAATATGACGAGGAAATGATAGTCCTAATAAGGTTTTCCAGTTTCACTGACTCACCCACTGATACGCAGCTCACTCACCTGCGTGTTTTACTTTGTAAAACAATGCTGTTCGCTCAATAGGTCTATTTGGAAATGAATAACATATTTGGTACCCTACAGAACAGTGGCCATCAGTGCCATTTAATATATATTTTTTTATGTGCATGGCCCTATTTCTATTACAGCATATTGGATGACTGTCATTCATATTCCATTCTCCCAGTTTAGCCTACTACATTTCCTATGCCCATCATGATGTTGCTACAACCTAGCTTGAGAATGAAAGTTTACAACATAGGTCGAAAGAAAAATGTGAGTAATCAAGGTGACAGATACTGTCTTGCACACTCTTGCCTGCATCTAGCTGATCTAGGGCGTAATCATTAGTCCAGTTGCAAACGAGAGTTTCTATTGGACAAATTCAGGTATGTTTATCCCGTTTCATTCAGTTTGCTTCCATTTGAGAAACATTTTTCAACAGAGTCGGCGGAATGAATACACAGTTCCCTTTCATAGCAGCCACATACAAACATCATGATCACTTTGCTTGTTGTATAATTCCTTCTCGCATCTACGCACTCTCCTCCTCTCACCTTTTCCCTTCACTTGTGGACTTCAGTGCACAAAACAACAGCTGTCTGTGACCAGGCGAAAAACTTTTCCAAGTTTCGTATCATAACCGCCAATCCGCTACACACAGCCTACAATTGAAGTCGGAAGTTTACATACACCTTAGCCAAATACATTTAAACTCAGTTTTTCACAATTCCTGACATTTAATCCTCGTAAAAATCCCCTGTTTTAGGTCAGTTAGGATCACCACTGTATTTTAAGAATGTGAAATGTCAGAAAAATAGTAGAAAGAATTGTTTATTTCAGCTTTTATTTCTTTCATCACATTCCCAGTGGGTCAGAAGTTTACATACAATCAATTAGTATTTGGTAGCATTGCCTTTAAATTGTTTAACTTTGGTCAAACGTTTCGGGTAGCCTTCCACAAGTTTCCCACAATAAGTTGGGTGAATTTTGGCCCATTCCTCCTGACAGAGCTGGTGTAACAGTCAGCTTTGTAGGCCTCCTTGCTCGCACATGCTTTTTCAGTTCTGCCCACACATTTTCTATAGGATTTAGGTCAGGGCTTTGTGATGGCCACTCCAATACCTTGACTTTGTTGTCCTTAATTAAG
Organism: Salvelinus fontinalis; assembly: GCF_029448725.1. Lineage (NCBI taxonomy): Eukaryota > Metazoa > Chordata > Actinopteri > Salmoniformes > Salmonidae > Salvelinus > Salvelinus fontinalis. The sequence goes on from NC_074675.1 coordinate 31,793,453, forward strand.
CCATTTTGACACAACTTTGGAAGTATGCTTGGGGTCATTGTCCATTTGGAAGACCCATTTGCGACCAAGCTTTAACTTCCTGACTGATGTCTTGAGATGTTGCTTCAATTTATCTACATCATTTTTGTTCCTCATGATGCTATCTATTTTGTGAAGTGCACCAGTCCCTCCTGCAGCAAAGCACCCCCACAACATGATGCTGCCACCCCCGTGCTTCACGGTTTGGATGGTGTTCTTCGGCTTGCAAGCCTCCCCCTTTTTCCTCCAAACATAACAATGGCCATTCTGGCCAAAAAGTTCTATTTTTTTTTCATCAGACCAGAGGACAATTCTCCAAAAAGTATGATCTTTGTCCCCATGTGCAGTTGCAAACTGTAGTCTGGCTTTTTAATGGCGGTTTTAGAGCAGTGGCTTCTTCCTTGCTGAGCGGTCTTTCAGGTTAATGTCGATATAGGACTTGTTTTACTGTGGATATAGATACTTTTGTACCTGTTTCCTCCAGCATCTTCACAAGGTCCATTACTGTTGTTCTGGGATTGATTGCACTTTTCGCACCAAAGTACGTTCATCTCTAGGAGACAGAACGCTCCTTCCTGAGCTTCCTGAGCGGGATACGGCTGCGTGGTCCCATGGTGTTTATACTTGCGTACTATTGTTTGTACAGATGAATGTGGTACCTTCAGGCGTTTGGAAATTGCTCCCAAGGGTGAACCAGACTTGTGGAGGTCTACACTTTTTTTCCTGAGGTCTTCGCTGATTTCTTTTGATTTTCCCATGATGTCAAGCAAAGAGGCACTGAGTTTGAAGGTAGGTCTTGAAGTACATCCACAGGTACACCTCCAATTGACTCAAATTATGCCAATTAGCCTATTAGAAGCTTCTAAAGCCATGACATAATTTTCTGGAATTTTCCAAGTTGTTTAACGGCACAGTCAACTTAGTGTATGTAAACTTCTGACCCACTGGAATTGTGATACAGTAAATTATAAGTGAAATAATTTGTCTGTAAACAATTGTTGGAAAAATGATTTGTGTCATGCACAAAGTAGATGTCCTAACCGACATGCCAAAACTATAGTTTGTTAACAAGAAATTTGTGGAGTGGTTGAAAAACGAGTTTTAATGACTCCAACCTCAGTGTATGTAAACTTCCGACTTCAACTGTACTTTGTTGTCACCATATTAGCTAACGTCATAGTCGACATAGCTCCTAGAGCTAACCCGTTAGTCCCCACTAAAATCATGCAGTACAATGCACAGCAAGCAGTAACACCGGTGAGCCCCGGTGGCAATAAATTAATAAAACCAAAAACTTACCTTGACTTGGAAGAGTTCCAATGTTGGTTGGCCATAGGCAGCTAGCTAACATAGCATCATTCTCTGTTTGTGTCGGGTGTTTGAGTAGGCTAAACTAGCTAGCTGCATTTTCTCTCTCTCTCTTGCTTCTCCTTCATTTTTGAAGAAAATAATTTGTTCAAAACTGTTAAACTTTTGTCTTTCTCTCTCTTTAAGTCAACTACTCACCACTTGTTATCCGATGCAGTGATATCTAGCTGTAGCTAATGCTTTCAGTACTAGATTTATTATTTTATCCTTTGATTTTGTGGACAACATGTCAGTTAATGCTGCAAGAGCTCTGATAGGTTTGAGGACATCCCCAGGAAGTTGTCATAATTACTGTGTAAGTCTATGTAAGGGGACGAGAACAATGAGCCTCCCAGGTTTTGTATTGAAGTCAATGTACCCAGAGGAGAACGGAATCTAGCTGTGCTCTGGCTACACCATGGTGCTACCCCAGAGAGTGCTGTTGAGGCTACTGTAGACCTTCATTGCAAAACAGTGTGTTTTAATTATTTATTTGGTGACGTGAATATATTTAGCATAGTTTTATCTAAAAATGATAGGCAATAAAAAAAATATATGCTATTGATCCTCTGTGGCTAAATTATAGGCCTACTCCTTGTAACGGTTTTCTTCTGTGGAAGAAGGAGAGGACCAAAGCGCAGCGTGATTAGTGTTCATCATGTTTAATAAAAGACAATAAACTGAACACTTCCAAAATACAAAACAATAAAACGTGAAAACCGAAACAGTTCCATCTGGTGCAGACACACAAAGACTGAAGACAACCACCCACCAAAACCCAACACTAAACAGGCTACCTAAATATGGATTCCCAATCAGAGACAACACAAAACACCTGCCTCTGATTGAGAACCATATCAGGCCAAACACAGAAATAGGAACACATAGAAATACAAACATAGACTGCCCACCCCAACTCACACCCTGACCATACTAAATAAAGACAAAACAAAGGAAACAAAGGTCAGAACGTGACACTCCTGGTGTATTTTTATTTATTTAAATGTATCAGGGGTGCTGCAAAACCTCCAACATCTTTCCTGCGGCTATGATTCTGTAAGGAAATACATGTTTTTTAGTAAGCAGGAGAATTACAGAGAAGGCAACTTGAATTAACTCTGATTTATTTTATTACAATTTTTACATTGCAAACAGAGAAAATAATTTTTCATACCACGAGAGGTACCGCATCCTGGCCAATGGGTTCCGGAATGAAACAGTGAAAAATTGAGAGGTGCCGGTTCCTGTTCTGGCAGGATCTGGCTCAAATTAAGCACTGAATGTAATATTGTTTTGTATGCAGGTACAATTCCTTCACATACGGATATAGTACACTTACGGTCTAATGCAGGTGATTTTCATTGTTGGACATAAAATACTGTAAAATCACTAGGAAATCAGCTTCAAGTGATTTTAATTTAGGAAATATGTTCTCATGTATTCCCACACATAAATAGAGAAACGTATGTGATCGTATCCCAATATAATCAAGGTTTAAAATGATGATGTTTTTATCAAAAACTATATCTGTTTGGGCTTCTTGCTGTCATTTAGTAGTGTACAAATTATTTATAATTATAATATCATAATAATTTGTACACTACTAAATTAATGTGAATTATTATGTGGATTGTAATTAATAGGATTATATTTTTTTAGAACCTAGAACCAATTACACTACAAGTTTTACATTGCAGGAAAGTTCTCCAGCAACAGGGTGATCAAATTAAGATCCTACATCTGTAGGATTCAACCATAACAACTAACCTCACACTCAGTATTACATCCCTGTATGACATCACTGTATCTTCTCTCTCAGGAGGAAGAGGAAAGGGAGAGGGGGAAAGGGGAAGGCTAAAAGTGGTGGTCGTGGCAACCAGAAGACTCGAGACCAGGCCGGTTCCAAACCACCAAGTAAAACACCTCAGCGTGGTCCCGCCATCTCCCCGACAACCAACCTGCCAATCACTACAACCAACCTATCAGAGGCAACACAGCAGCCTGAGGGGACGGATAAAGAGCTCACACCAGTCAATGAAGGGCAAGAAAAAGCTGAGATTGGGGAAAGCAATACAGGTTAGATTTTAGCTTCTTTTTGAGAAGTTTTTATGTCAATTGGATGAAAAGAATATGGCTAGAAGACATTATTCTCATGCCTATTCTTGCTTTTACCAACAGAAAACCAGGTTGTCCGATCAGAAGTCTCACCTGACACAACTACTAGCCAATCAGGCACATCCTTATCTAACCACTCTACAGAGGAGGTAGCGGCAGAGACATCTCCTGACCGATCAAATGGCCTATCACCTAAAGCCCCTCCTCTCCTAAGGGAATTGGACACAGAACTCCTCCAATCAGGAAAGCTGATGTTGACAGGTGGGTCATCTTTTATATCCATCTCATTTACTATCCTTCCATCCCTTTACCCTGATTTTCCTTTTATTCATACTTATCCGCCATTCAACACTCTTGCCATTATCCACTTTCATCCTCTCTCTCGCTCTCTCTCTCTACCCCCTCCTCCCACCTTCTCTCTGTCTGTAGGTACGGTGGACAGGCTGGGACGGGCTGTGGTTGTCACTGAAACGCACCTCCCAGAGGACGGTTGCCGTGCGGACGAGATGGGCCGTGTCTTGGCCTGTTATCACAGGATCACCCGGTAATACTCTGTCACCATGGCAAACTGTCCACAGTTTATTTATTCTATTTAAAAAATGTTTTATGCATTATTGGGAAAGGCACATAAGCAAGTATCTCACTGTTGGTCTACACTTGTGGTTTACAAAGCATGTGACAAAAATAATAAATAATATTTTATTTGACCTGATTTTGATTTGAGCTCCTCTAACAAACTACGACACTTTATTATAGTGGTTCTTATAGTTGTTTTGGACCGAAACTGAAACGTGAAGTTAGATGTTTCATTTTACTCCGCCTTCACCTCTCCCCCTCCTCCCTCTATCTCTTTCTCCCTCAATCAGCTCTTCCGCGAAAGAGCGAGGCCTAACAGTAATAGTGGACAGTCGACAATCTCCTCCCTCCGCCCTCTGCCTCGCTGCACTGAAACAATTACAGGTGAGAAAGAGTTCAACGTTGAAGTGCTAAGAGTGTTTATACATGTACTGTATGTGTTTCTATGTAGACACGTGTTTGTGTTGAGAGGGCGTCTCTAATGTGTGTTTGTACGTCTGTGTGTGTGTGTGCGTGCGTGCGTTCCAGGCTGTGGTCCCGGGAGGTCTTGGCTCTGTCCTCATTCTGGTGGAGGAGCAGCACCAGGAGCCATCTACACACAGTCTAGAGGGAGTAGAGGTGACTACACACTCTCACACACACACACACACACACACACACACTTCTCTCATGTCTCATCAACACGAGCAATCCGCTACACCCACAATAACATTGGCTAAATAAGTTGAAGTGACCAATACACTTTGATTTGATTTGATTATCACACCATTTGACCCGTGTCACTTTAATAGAAAATGATGTCATGTGTTTTTATAAAATGGACTATCCTTCATCCTCCTTACTCGTCCCTTCAGTGACAATTGTTGCTGTGGACTATAAAACTATTTAACATCCATGGGCTTATCAACACGAAAGATAACAATTACATTTTCGAAAAACAATGGCAACTCCAGCTATCCTCTCGTGGAATTCGAAAGGCCTTAATATGTCTATCAAGTGTTTCAGCTGTCTTGATATTCTAGCTAGAAACCGTATTGACATACAGTAGCAATGCTCCAAGAAACACACCTGCACCAGAAGTACACACATAGAATAGGGAACCTTTGTGATGGACCGCCTCGATTCGGGTCTTATGTAGCAACATTTGAAATTGTGTTTTTTTTTTTTTACATTGGATAAAAGTAGAGACTGCAGTTGCGGAACAATTGGAAAGTAATTCTGCTTTGAAAGTTGATCAAATTGCAACCCCACTTCTGAGAAAATGGCCCTTGAATGATTTGGCATACCTACTGGAGAGCTTGTCTTTGTCTACACCCATTCAGCGTTGTTCACACCATCTTAAGCCTTAATCCTTAAAGAGATGGGTGGGGCTAAGTTTATTTGACACATGCACAGGATACAGAAGGTGTAAACGGTACACTGAAATGGTTACTTGCATAGTAGTATTTTCAAAAACAGAAAGTGTCCAGATAAAAATATTTTATAACTATTAGATGATCCTTACCCGACACACTTGTCTAAATTGATGGGTCATGGGTCATGTGAAGGAAATGCTATAACCCCCCCCCCCCCCCACACACACACACACACATCTAGCTGAGTGGAAGGGAAACTATTGTCTAGACATGTACACATGTTCATGAAATACAATCGATTTCCGTAATCACCCCCAGACACACCTGGCTAATGTGATGGGTCGTGTAATAATCCAGCCGAAGTGGAGTCTTTTTGTTTCAACGTGTAGCTAGCTAGGTAGCTAGCTCGCTAAACAATGAACCGGTATAATCCCAACTCATACTTTTACCAATACAAACATTATCATAGCTGTAGTATGAATCTGCAGGTAGCTAAAGCTTACAAACTAGGTTCAATGTTACAGTAGCTTGCTAACATTAGGCTCTAACTAGCAATGCAAATGGGTTTCTGATTCAAATAATATTACTACACAGATCATGCACGTAACGTTAGCTAGCGAGCCAGCAAGCTAATGTTTGCTAGCTAATTAACAGTACGCTTTAACTTGCGAGAAAAACACATTTTTGACAAAATTAGAAACTTATCTGAAAATGTAGCTAAACTCTTACCCATATACATGGATGAACACTTCACAGCAGACTGGAACCATTGAACTCTGTTTTGTTTGTTGCTACATCTTGTTTGGCCAGCGTTGTGTCAAGTCACTCCGGGTCACACTGACCGTGGAATGTGCAGAAAGTAGCCCATCACTTTTTCCAAATGATCTGTCGATAGCGCCTGCCAATTTCAGGCCAATAAAAAAAAAATAGGCTCGTAATTTAACAATTTTATTCGTATTTATGGATGGAATACAAGTTTGATATTAAGGCACATGAAAGTTTACATATTCCTGAACAAATTTCTGTTGATGTTTATGTTCAAATGCCTCTCCTGTGAAGTAGTGATGTGCGACATATGTCTAGTTTCCTGAAACGAGTCACATTTTGTCACAAACTGGAAGCTATTTCGTCAGCCCCCAAAAAACTAAGGGTGTAATCATAATGATACCATAACAAACTCAAAATCATCATCCTTAGTAAAGGCAAAGACCAAGAAGACAGAATCACTTTCCTTAACTGTATCCATAATGGAAAGAAAATTGCCTTTCTTAATCTGTATGCTCCAGAATCATATGATCCTACGTTTTCTGATTCTCTGAACAGCATATTGATCGAATTAACTGAATTTCAACTTGTTATTGGGTCAGACATGAATGCCATTCTGGACATGCGGGATAAATCTAATAAGACCAACTACAATCCACAGGCAGTACAACATACAGTATACTCTCTGTGTCACGCCCTGACCTGAGATATCTCTGTTTTCTTTATATTTTGGTTAGGTCAGGGTGTGACTAGGGTGGGTATGTTAGTTTTTGTATTGTCTAGTTTTTTTGTATGTCTAGGGTTTTTGTAGGTCTAGGTGATTTGTATGTCTATGGTGGCCTGATATGGTTCCCAATCAGAGGCAGCTGTTTATCGTTGTCTCTGATTGGGGATCATATTTAGGTAGCCATTTTCCCTTTGGTGTTCGTGGGTTCTTGTTCTATGTTTAGTTGCCTGTCTGCACTACCCATATAGCTTCAGGGTTCGTTTTGTTATTTTGTTAGTTTGTTCAGTGTTCATTCGTTAAAATAAATAAGAATGTACGCATACCACGCTGCACCTTGGTCCGATTCATACAACGAACGTGACACTCTGATTACAACCTCATTGATGCCTGGCTAGCTCTCAACCCTAAAGCAAAAGAGTACACTTTCTATTCAAACAGGCACAAAACATTCTTCCAAATCGATTTTGTACTATTATTTACTCCTCTATCAGACCTTTATTTTCAATTTTCACCGAAAATGACATACCCAAATCTAGCTGCCTGTAGCTCAGGACCTGAAGCAAGTATATGCATATTATTGATACCATTTGAAAGGAAACACGTTGAAGTTTGTTGAAATGTGAAATTAATGTAGGCGAATATAACACATCAGATCTGGTAAAAGATAATACAAACAAAAAAACTTGTTTTTTAATTTATTTTTTGTTCCATCATCTTTGAAAGAGAAAGGAGAAAGGCCATAAAATAATATTGCAGTTTAGGCGCAATTTAGATTTTGGCCAATAGATGGCAGCAGTGTATGTGCAAAGTTTCAGACGGATCCAGTGAAGCGTTGCAATACATCCAAAATTTTGTATCAAGTCTGCCCAAATGTGCCGAATTGGTCAATTGATACATTTTCAAGTACATAACTATAGAGAACATACATTTTTTATTACCATATCATTTTTGTATGTTTACACACTCCCAGGAAGGTCATACATGATGGAAAATTAGCTTTAACATTATTTACCTTCAGCAGTGAATGTATCAAACCATTTGCCGTAATAATTTTTTGTTGTTGTTGTGGACTCTCCTCAAACATTAACATGGTATTTTTTCTGTGTAATAGCTACTGTAAATTGGACAGTGCAGTTAGATTAACAAGAATTTAAGCTTTCTGCCCATGTAAGACATGTCTATGTCCTGGGAAACTTTCTTGTTTCTAATCACATTGCACATGTTAGCGCAACCGTCCCGGTGGAGGGACACCGATCCCGTAGAGGTTTTAATCAAGAAAATAGAAAAACGACATATGAGCCTGATCATCATGCTTATTACTGCCAGATACACATTTCAGAATCTCCTAAAAGAGACACAAGATGGCGCTTTAATGTTTGCTTACTACAAAATCCTACTTTCTGTGAACAATTTGAAATGGAATTGAATTAATTTATAATGATTAACAAAAATTCCGTCGATGATCCTCATATTCTATGGGATGCCATTAAAGGTTTTATTAAAAACAATGCAAATGCGGGCCTCCGGGTGGCGCAGTGGTCTAGGGCACTGCATCGCAGTGCTAACTGCGCCACCAGAGTCTCTGGGTTCGCGCCCAGGCTCTGTCGCAGCCGGCCGCGACCGGGAGGTCCGTGGGGCGACGCACAATTGGCATAGCGTCGTCCGGGGTAGGGAGGGTTTGGCCGGTAGGGATATCCTTGTCTCATCGCGCTCCAGCGACTCCTGTGGCGGGCCGGGCGCAGTGCGCGCCAGCCAAGGGGGCCAGGTACACGGTGTTTCCTCCGACACATTGGTGCGGCTGGCTTCCGGGTTGGAGGCGCGCTGTGTTAAGAAGCAGTACGGCTGGTTGGGTTGTGCTTCGGAGGACGCATGGCTTTCGACCTTCGTCTCTCCCGAGCCCGTACGGGAGTTGTAGCGAAGAGACAAGGTAGTAATTACTAGCGATTGGATACCACGAAAATTGGGGAGAAAATGGGATAAAAATAAAAAAATAAAAAAATAAAAATGCAAATGCATTTGCATCTAGGCAGAATAAGTCACATTTAAAGAATAAATCAGAATTGGAAAAGCTGTTATCAACGTTAGAGCGTTCTCAACAAACACTTTTTTCATAACAGGGTAGCAACTACTCTCTTCCAAGTTAAAATGTAACTAAATATATTGATAAGACAGAGAGGAGAGTTTGCCATCCATGGAGCTAGACTCAACCATTACTTCCTTGGTAATCGACCCACACAAGCCAGTTTGAGTCCTTTTTTAAAGATATAACTCCTGAGATCTATCACAATTTTTGTAACCAATTAGATCCACTGTTACTTGAAATGATTAACAAAGCTGTTCACAAAGGTTCATTTGTAAATACGGCACTAGTTTCACATTTTCCTACAAAAAGGTAAGGAAGTCACCCAGTGCTCTCACGACCACTCTCCTCCATCTTTGATAAACACAGATATTAAACTGTTTTAGAAAATAATGTCGTCCCGTCTCGAAACGTACATACCCAAATTGGTACATCTGGACCAAAGCGGAGTTTGTTAAAAAAAGATTATTCTCAGATAACCTCCGTCGTCTATTACATATCTTACATGCTTTATCAGAGACCAAAGCTCCTTGGGGAGTTCTATGTCTCGAGGGGGTAAGTGGTGGAGGAGGTGGGGGGCAGATGGGTAGATAGAGGTATGGGGGGGTGGGGACTAAACCATACTGTGTTGCTAGGCGGGGTGGGAAGGGGTAGATGCGGGGGGTTGGACGGAGACATGTTGGGCAGCGGGGGAATGGGATGGGGAGTTGGAGGTGGAGGCCCATCTCTTTTTGTTTCTCTTTTCTTTACATACCAATTTTAGAATGACAAAATCTTGTGTGATCAATGGAATCATTTCTCTGCATGTATTTCTTTTTTTCTTTTCTTGAGTGGCAGCCTACAGGTACATATGGAGTAAACTGTGTAAATTGATGTGAATATTGTAGCTGTAACCCCCCCAACAACAACAAAAATGACCACGCATTAAAAAAAAGCACAAAAAAAAAATGAAGTACTAATATTTATTGAATTGTACCTTTTTCAAACCACTGCCGACCCAAACTTGACTGGCTCAAATATTTTCTTTTCATCACAGTTCCAGCAACTATGGTCAATGCGTAACCAGACCAGCTCAGTACAGCTTGATTTGGCTTGGCTCAGTTTGACTCAGTAGTGTGAACAGCCTTCTAGATTCTGACCCCTTTATCACTTTCTTCCCAGAATCTGATGTTCTTTTCTCTGTGTCCTGTGTAGGTGCACACGGTGCGAGGGACAGGGGTCCTTCAGCAGTATATAGACAGGCAGCAGCTGCCCCTGGAGATGGACGGAGACTACAAACACTGCCACTCTGACTGGTTGGCCTTCAGACTGGTGAGAGATGGCGGGAGGGAGGGAGGAAGGAATGGAGTTAAGGTAGAGGAAGGAGAGAGAGATGGAATGAGACTACAAACACTGCTGCTCTGATTGGCTGGCCTTCAGACTGGTGAGAGGGGGGAGTGAGAGAGAGAGGATGAGATGGGGAGGGAGGGGAAGGGATGGATGGAGGGAGGGAGGGAGAGAGAGGGGAAGAGGGGAGAGGAGAGAGGGAAGGCAGGGAAAGAGAGAGAGAAAAGTCTGTTCCCAGCATGTCTAGCACTCAGAATGTCAAATTTAGCGCTTTGAATGTCAAGACTTATAGTCATAAAGTGCAGCCTATTCTTTCTCAAATCAATTCAGATTCCACATGCAGCTAAATCAATACGCCGCTATTGGCATTTTGAAAATGAGACTGGACTGATTTGTCTATTCACACATATTTCAAATTGAATAGGCTGCACTTTATGAATATAAGTCTTGGCATTCTGTGCTAAACTTGACATTCTGAGTGCTAGACGCACGAGCGCACACACACCATGGCATTTGATTTGAATGAAAAAGTTAACTCACAAACAATGTAATTTCTTTAAATGTTTACGATTTCTGTTCTGTGGATATTAAAGGTGTAATATGCAGAAATCGCTCCACCATTTCCTGGTTGCTAAAATTCGAATAGTTCGCCTATTTCAGTTTACGTTGTTACGATAATCCTCCTCCTCTTCATCAGAAGAGGAGGAGCAGGGATTGAACCAAGGTGCAGCGCGTTGAAATGACATGATGAATTTATTTAACAAGACAAAACGAACTATACTTGAAAATGATACAAAATAACAAAACGAAAGTAGACAGACCTGAACGACGAACTTACATACAACGTGAAGAACGAAATGAACAGGAACAGACTACATGAAATGAACAAACCGTAAACAGTCCCGTATGGTGCAAACATTGACACAGACACGAAGACATCACAGGAGACAACCACCCACAAACAAACAGTGAGAATGCCCTACCTAAATATGACTCTTAATCAGAGGCAAACGCAAACCACCTGCCTCTAATCAAGAGCCATACCAGGCAAACCAAAACCAACATAGAAACAGATAACATAGAATGCCCACCCAACCTCACGTCCTGACCAACTAACACACAAAAACTAACATAAATAGGTCAGGAACGTGACATACGTGACAAAACAATCCATGTATAGTGTAGGGAATCATTGTACCATCTAAACCGCTGTGAAATATATTTTCAATAACCCAAAATATTGTAATTGCAGTTGTTTGAAGCTGGTGTACAGAACCGAAAGTAAAAGACGCATAAAACGGGAAGCATTAAAATAGCACACATAGAACAGATCTACCGCTTCTTAGACCTGCTTTCAATGAGAATGACAGATCTATAACTCACATTTCTATGTGGTTTTGTCGGGTCGCTCAAAAAGTTACATATTGCAGCTTTAAAGTTATGAAATCAGCAGTATCAATGGTGACGTTTTCACCATCAAGCCCTTCTATGGCATGTGCAATATGAGCTAATATATCTGTGTCCCAAATGGCACCATATTCCCTATGTAGTGCACTACTATTGACCAGAACTCTATGGGTCCTTGTCAAAAGTAGTGCTCTGATCCATAGTAGTGCACTATGTAGGGAATAGGGTGCCGTTTAAACTGTAGACTAAACTATACTACGTTACTCCTGTCCCGTTTCTGCTGTTAGAGTGTGGAGAGTCTAACTGAGTGTTGTGAGAGCGCACTCTCTCTGTTGGAGGATGCACTGCAGTCTATGGACACAGCACCACTACCAGACTGTATCAAGGTAGGATACATGTATTACTGTATCACCACATCTATGTTGTTTAACATGGTACCAACACAAGTCAGTGAGGTGTTATGGAGTGAAACACTAGAGGTAATAATTGAGGAACTGAATTGAACTTTTGAGTAAACTTGAGGAACTTTAGAAAGAAATGGAAGAACTTTTGAGTAAGTATAACATACTTTCTGTGTGTGAACCATCTGGCTATACAACAAAACACAAGGTTAACCTCAGTGTTTTTTTTACTCTTTTCCAGACTGTTCCTCTAAGTGTGGAAAAACACAGACAGCTGATGACGAGCATCCTAGTCGACCAACGGCTGACTGAGCTGCAGCGGAGGGGTGGGGCCTGGCTGGCAGGGCTGGCCAATGGCACATCAGGACTGGCAAAGCGGTCCCCAGACTGCAGGTACCACCATAGACCCTGTTCCATCAGTGTGTCCAAATGATAATGCAGTTCAAATAGATTATCCTGTCACAGATCTAACGTGTGAGAAATGTTTTTGAAAGTGTTTCCTATTGTAATACTTCTCAATCTGCTATCTCCTTTATGAAAGGGACACTTCAGGATTTTAGCAATAATGCCCTGTATCTACTTCCCCAGAGTCAGATTAACTCGTGGATGCCAGTTTTAGGTCTCTGTGTCCAGTATGAATTAAGTTAGAGGTATATTTGCAAGCCAATGCTAACAAGTGTTAGCACAATGACTGGAAGTCTATGGGTATCTATTGTTTTGGGCAAATCCTAACTTACACATTTTCACTTAGTCATGCACTGGCGTCAATGGGAGACTAAATGAATATTCGACTGAAGTGGAAGTTAGGATTCACCCCTATATCATCATATTCTATATGACCTTTGAACTCTTTGCGCCTTCAGAGCTGCTCTGGCTGCGACCTCTAACCTCTATGACAGCGTGGATGATTCCCTCCACCGCCTCGTCCAGGTGTCCAATCAGAGGGGCAGTGACCTGGAAGCCCTCGGACGATTGGCTGCCATGGTGGACAAGCTGGAAAAGGTGGGAGAGAGAGGGAAGCACAGAAAGAACACTCACATTATCCTGTCTAGGATCAGCGTGGCGCTAGCGGCACACCCCCCCCCCCCCCCCACTGAAAAACCAGTGCCGCGAAATTCAAAAAAAATATTTTTTTTAAATATTTAACTTTCACAAATTAAAGTCCAATACAGCTAATGAAAGACACAGATCTTGTGAATCCAGTCAACATGTCCGATTTTTAAAATGTTTTACAGGGAAGACACAATATGTAAAGATGTACATCTATTACCTAAAAACACATTAGCATAATCCACCATCTTTTATTTGTCCACCAACACCAGTAGCCATCACCAATTCGGCTAAACTAAGATATTTATAGCCCCTAACCAACAAAAAAACTCATTAGATGACAGTCTGATAACATATTTATGGTATGGGATAGGTTTTGTTAGAAAAAAGTGCATATTTCAGGTAGATGGCATAAGTTACAATTGCACCCACCGTCACAAATGGAATAGAAAAACTACTTAGAGCAACGTGTTTACCTACTTACTAATCATCAAACATTTCGTAAAAATACACAGCATACACGAATCGAAAGACACAGATCCTGTGAATACAGACAATATTTCAGATTTTCTAAGTGTCTTACAGCGAAAACACAATAAATCGTTATATTAGCATACCACATATGCAAACGTTACCAGAGCATTGATTCTAGCCAAAGAGAGCGATAACGTAAACATCGCCAAAAAATATTAATTTTTTCACTAACCTTCTCAGAATTCTTCCGATGACACTCCTGTAACATCATATTACACATTCCATATAGAGTTTGATCGCAAATGTTTATATTTAGCCACCAAAATCATGGTTAGACAATGTGAAATGTAGACAAGCTGGTAAAGAAAAAGTCCTTGCGCCACTTAGACAGTGATCTACTCTTATACATAAATACTCATAAACGTGACTAAAAAATATAGGGTGGACAGGGATTGATAGACAATTGAATTCTTAATACAATTGCGGAATAACATTTTTTAATTTATCCTTACTTTTCAATACAGTTTGCGCCTAGCGAAGCTACGTCATAAAACATGGCGTCCTAAGCCACTAAAATGTTTCGACAGAAACACGATTTATCATAATAAAAATGTCCTACCTTGAGCTGTTCTTCCATCAGTATCTTGGGCAAAGGATCCTTTCTTGAGAGCAATCGTCTTTTGGTGGAAAGCTGTCCTCTTGCCATGTGGAAATGCCTACTGCGTTCGGGATGAACTGAAAAGCGTGCCCAACTATTCACATCGTTGCAAAAATAAATGTCCCAAAATCGCACTAAACGGATATAAATTGCTATAAAACGCTTTAAATTAACTACCTTATGATGTTTTTAACTCCCATAACGAGTAGAAACATGACCCGAGTAATATTACCCCCTTCACTAATGCTTGGAACAGGAGCGGGCCGGTGTCCTCTAGGCGCATGACGCAGCTCCAAAAGAATGACTAGCTTCACGTTTTTTTCATTTGTGGGGCCTGTGAACGCGCAATCGACCCCATTGGAATCGTCATCACGTAAAGGCATCCAGGGGAAGACGTAAGAAGTGTCCGTATAGTCATAGCAATATCAGTGCCGTTTTAACTGACTTCAGAACAGTGGCCAACATTTCTGAAATCTGAATCCATGTCAGGGAAATTGCTGTAGAATGGGCTCTGTTCCACTTAGAGACAAAATTTCAACTCCTATAGAAACTATAGACTGTTTTCTATCCAATAATAATAATAATATGCATATTGTACGATCAAGGATTTTGTGGGAAGCCGTTTCAAAAATTACCAAATTAGCATAAATAGTCTAAACAGCGCCCCCATCCCCAACAGGTTATAATAGTACAGTCTGGAGCGGCAGTTAAATAGTTATCTCTTTGAAAAGGTTGTTTAGAGAAAACAGACTGTTACAATTTGATACTAATGGTATTTCAAATGTCTATTATTTTGTCGCCCGTTCTACTTTTACTCACCCTCCCACCCCCTTGTCTCCCCATCCCTCCCTCCCTCCTCTGCCATCCCTCTCAACCTCTCTCTATCAGTGTGAGAGGGAGATAGAGCAGATCCAGGATCAGTTGGAAGACTACAGGGAGCCTCCCATCTCTCTCAGCAGACTCTCCCTCAAACAGCAGAAGTTCAAGACTTTCAGAGAGTCGGCCAACGTGAGTGTGTGTGCATGTGCACGTGTTTCTGTATAATACACTGTATATGTTGCTCATCTGTATATTTGATGTGTGTGTGTGTGTGTGTGTGTGTGTGTGTGTGTGTGTGTGTGTGTGTGTGTGTGTGTGTGTGTGTGTGTGTGTGTGTGTGTGTGTGTGTGTGTGTGTGTGTGTGTGTGTGTGTGTGTGTGTGTGTGTGTGCGGGTGTGCATAGGAGCTGCACACTGAGACCCTGGTGGTCCTTGGAGATCTGGAGAGTTGGTCTGAGCTGGACTGGGGGGGAATGATAGAGGTGCAGGTCAGGGTACCCCCGGTCAGAGAGAGACTCAGAGACATGTCTCACTGTCTGTCTGACTGCTGGACAACACTGGACAACACACAGAGACTACTGTCCACACTGACCGAGGTAAACACACAGAGACTACTGTCCACACTGACCGGGGTAAGCACACAGAGACTACTGTCTACTCTGACCAAGGTAAACACACAGAGACTACTGTCCACACTGACTGGGGTAAACACACATAATACTGGCCAGAACGGAGCGAATGGAATGGCATCAAACACCTGGAAACCCTGTGTTTGATGTATTTGATACCATTCCACTGAATCCGCTCCAGTCATTACCACGAGCCCGTTCTCCCCAATTAAGGTGCTACTAACCTCCTGTGACATGTACATACATACATCATACAGTTGTCGTGTCTTTGACTATGCCAGATTAATTGCTATGACATGCTATTCTATAAAATAATTTATCCGTAATTAATATTACCTGATTGAACTAATCATGTAAATATTAATTAACTAGAGAGGGACACCACGAAAGAATATTTATAGAGCTGTTATCTTCCGAATAAACTCTTAAAGATTTAGTAATATTTTACATCCATAGCAGTCACATTAATCGTCAGTTTATTCAGTCTCATCTGAAAGTTGTAAATCCTTGATT